>NC_041408.2:84947380-85114075 GCF_900747795.2 Erpetoichthys calabaricus
TTCATTTTTTCAGGTATTGAATGAAACTTGAGGAGCTTTAAATGCCGTGCATTATAATTATCGTTGACATCTAAATGTTTCACACATAACTGTAGTATTTTTACTAGAGTCCTTCTTGACTATAATATGGCATTCATCCTTCAATCTGGAGTATTTTGCAAATGTTAACCTTAGGTTCAGTAAGGTAGTCGGCCTATGGAATACAGTGCGGGTACCTACAGATCTGCTGTCTCAGTGGTTAGCACTGCTAGCTCATGGATCCAGCATCCGTATTCATTTTCTGAGTGGAGTTTTCACAGATAGAGCGTCATTTCCGGAGGGTGGGACTGGACCGCGTGTCTGCCTAGGGGGTTGCCAACCAGGATTCTGAGCTGTTTTGTCATGTGGTGGGTGCAGCAACGCTCTGTACCAGTGCAAGCTCCCTAACCTAACCTGACCTGACCTGACCTGACCTGTGTCGGTGTGGTACTCTTGATTTTCCATTCACATCCCAAAGATATGAAAGTTAGACACTGCATTTCACATAGGAAGTAAAAATGTGAGGTTTTGGAAACACATTGGGAGGTCTAACAATCGAGAGTACACCTTATAGACAGATAGATACTTTATTAATCCCAAGGGGAATACTGAGGAGTCGTAGTGGGCTTGATGCTTTCAACTGTCAGACAGTGTTCAGGAGCCATTAAGAAGGCTAGCAGAATGTCAGGTTATATAGCGCCTTGATAGATAGATAGATAGATAGATAGATAGATAGATAGATAGATAGATAGATAGATAGATAGATACTTTATTAATCCCAATGGGAAATTCACATTCTCCAGCAGCAGCATACTGATACAATAAATAATATTAAATTAAAGAATGATAATAATGCAGGTGAAAAACAGACAATAACTTTGTATAATGTTAAATGTTAACGTTTACCCCCCCGGGTGGAATTGAAGAGTCGCATAGTTTGGGGGAGGAACGATCTCCTCAATCTGTCAGTGGAGCAGGACAGTGACAGCAGTCTGTCGCTGAAGCTGCTCCTCTGTCTGGAGGTGATACTATTTAGTGGATGCAGTGGATTCTCCATAATTGATAGGAGTCTGCTGAGTGCCCTTCGCTCTGCCACAGATGTTAAACTGTCCAGCTCCATGCCAACAATAGAGCCTGCCTTCCTCACCAGTTTGTCCAGGCGTGAGGCGTCTTTCCTCTTAATGCTGCCTCCCCAGCACACCACCGCGTAGAAGAGGGCGCTCGCCACAACTGTCTGATAGAACATCTGCAGCATCTTATAGCATCTTATAGCAGATGTTGAAGGACGCCAGCCTTCTAAGGAAGTATAGCCGGCTAAATGTAAATTATTACATGTGGGAAGTAAAAACGTGAGGTTTGGATACACAATGGGAGGTCTGACAATCGAGAGTCCACCTTATGAGAAGGATTTAGGAGTCGCAGTGGACTCTAAACTATCAACGGCCAGACAGTGTTCAGAAGCCATTAAGAAGACTAACAGAATGTCAGGTTATAAACAGATAGATAGATACTTTATTAATCCCAAGGGGAAATTCACATATATAGCGTCTTGATGTCAGCAAATGTAAATTATTACATGTAGGAAGTAAAAATGTGAGGGTTGAACACACAATGGAGGTCTGAAAATCAAAGGTTCACCTGCACTCACAATAAATGAACAAACCAAATCTTCCTCCTTTCTTCCTCCCATTACGTGTTGCCTGTGACTCCCTAATGTGAGGCAGTGGGCTTCCTTTTAAGCCTGATCCTGGGAATGCTTCGGGTACTGTGCCGTGTCTCCTTGGAAGCACCGGCGGGCCATAAAGAAAGTAGGGAAGTTCTCCCCCGACAGCACCCTCTATCGGTACCCGGGGACCCCTGACAGGGCTGCACTTCCAGACTCCAAATCCCATGCATCCCTGCAGGTGTCCCGACTGGGCTGCCATGCCAGAACCCCTGGTGTATGGGGGCTCTCATCTTCAAAGTTATTTTTCCTTCCCACCGGCCAATCCGTCCGTCGTTCCACCCTGACCTCCCATCCTTCTCCCCGGCCGGGATGTTTGTTCTCCTCCTAAAATGGTACTGACAGAAAGTGACAGGGAGCAGCTGAAAGCACATGTGTTAGCACCTAATGTGCTAGTGTAATGAGGCGTTATATAGCGCCCGACCTGGCACAGACTGAGGCAGAGGCACGTGTAAAATCACTGAGTTTTTATTTTCTCTTCAGCCGTGGGGCACATCTTCCCCGTGTCCCACAGGCCCAACACAGTCCCAAAGCACTTCAAATAATACAGACAACCTTCCCAATCCTTCCTCTGGCACTGCCACCACATCTCCCAAGCAACCTCGTCCTCTTCCTCCCAATTCTGGCTCCTGAGTGGTGGATGCTGGCTCTTTTTATAGCCCACCCGGAAGTGCTGCAGGTGCTTGATCACCTGTTGCTAATTGCACTTCCAGGTGGGGCTGTAGAGGTGTCCACAGAGGCTCCGGGATCCATGCAGCACCCCCTGGTGGTCACCCCAGGTCCCCATAGGGTTGTGGAGAACTCCATCTCCCATGGAGCCCTGTGGTAAACTGAGGCACTAACGTCACCCAGGGAGGCTGCCACCAAGTGTCCCGGGGGAGGTACTGAGGAGCCCATGGCTGCTCCCCCGGAACATATGCAGCAGGGGCATCCCAGCTGGGCATGGGACCCGGCCGCCCATTACAATAGAAACTTGCATGACATGTGGAAAACATACGGTTTTACACATCTTATTTCTTTATTTTTGTGCTTATGCCATTTTTGCATTTCAAGTATAAGAATGGAATCTAAGCAAGGTTTTATACATGCGGCTCCCAGTCCAAGCCAATGGTGTGAGTGGGCTGTGCCGGCTAACCGCATCACTGCTTTCTTTAATTCAGCTACACTTTGGAAAATCTTTATCTTAGAGAAAATAAAATGCAATGGATTCTGGGATAAGAAAAGTTTTACAGTTGCATTTTAATAAAAGTGTTCAACTGCAAAAAAACAAAATAAACAAATGAGCGGCATGCATATATTAATTTAGGGTTACTTCCAACGAGACTAAAAACTCAAAAGAGAAACCCACAGTTGGTTCACAAAATTGGCCCAACTTCCAAGAAAGGTTATTGCATGAGGTATTGAATAAAAAGCAGCTAACACTGACCTGTAATGTTACATTTATATTCAGCCAAGATAGTGTGCCATATGGAAGAGCATTGTTGGATTTAAAGCTATTTATCCTGCATTTTAAATTCATGAAAGAAATCTGCTGGGTTTAGGTTCATATATAATGGCTAGATAAACATTCACCACCACCCCCCCTCCCCAACAGATGAACAGAAGTTACATTAATATTGACAAAAAAATAGCTAATAAAAAAGCACTGTTTTAAAAGACATAAGTGGGTGTTGCATAAATTTCACAGCAAATATTTTAAAAATCAGACTTTTTTATTTATCCACACTTCTCCTGAAGATGTATAATTTTTTGCAAAATTATGGATTAGAATGCCATTAAATATAAAGTGCGGATGATGTCCATAAAGGGGTGACATAGTGGGGTCAGAAAGTATTCAATTCAGGATTTTCAAGGTTCTTTATTTATCACATGGACAGTGTCACACACGTGCGAGTCGGAATCAACTAAAGCGCCTGAATAATGGCAATTCAATGTCCAACCAGGGTTGGCGGCGAGGTGCACTAACTGTCTTTCTCAGTCACTTGCAGACCATTCTCCGGAAATCCCACAGGGTTTCCGCCGCCTGTGATGACATCACTTCCAGTTCCGCTTATGATGATGTCACTTCTGGTCCCACCTTTGAGGATGTCACTTCTGGTCCCATCCTCTGAAGACATCACTTCCGGTCCAGCCTCTGAGGACTGCACTTTTCCATTTCTGCTTATGATGATGTCACTTCTGGTCCCACCTCTGAGGACGTCACTTCTGGTCCCATCCTCTGAGGACGTCACTTCCGGTCCAGCCTCTGAGGACGTCACTTTTCCGTTTCTGCTTATGATGATGACACTTCCGGTCCCACCTTTGAGGATGTCACTTCTGGTCCCATCCTCTGAAGACATCACTTCCGGTCCAGCCTCTGAGGACTGCACTTTTCCATTTCTGCTTATGATGATGTCACTTCTGGTCCCACCTCTGAGGACGTCACTTCCAGTCCAGCCTCTGAGGACTGCACTTTTCCCTTTCTGCTTATGATAATGTTACTTCCAGTCCCATCCTCTGAGGATGTCACTTCTGGTCCCATCCTCTGAGGACGTCACTTCCGGTATAGCCTCTGAGGACTGCACTTTTCCGTTTCTGCATATGATGATGTCACTTCCGGTCCCACCTCTGAGTATGTCACTTCTGGTCCCATCCTCTGAGGACGTCACTTCCGGTCCAGCCTCTGAGGACTGCACTTTTCCGTTTCTGCTTATGATGATGTCACTTCCGGTCCCACCTTTGAGGATGTCACTTCTGGTCCGATCCTCTGAGGACTGCACTTTTCTGTTTCTGCTTATGATGATGTCACTTCCGGTCCCACCTCTGAGGATGTCACTTCTGGTCCCATCCTCTGAGGACGTCACTTCCGGTCCAGCCTCTAAGGACTGCTCTTTTCCGTTTCTGTGTATGATGATGTCACTTCCGGTCCCACCTTTGAGGATGTCACTTCTGGTCTGATCCTCTGAGGACGTCACTTCTGGTCCAGCCTCTGAGGACTGCACTTTTCCGTTTCTGCATATGATGATGTCACTTCCGGTCCCACCTCTGAGGACGTCACTTCCGGTCCCATCCTCTAAGGAAGTCACTTCCGGTCCCACCTCTGAGGACGTCACTTCCTATACTGGCCTTTAAAGCAGCCATGTTGTCTCTGTACTGGCAGTTCAGTTGTGAACTCCAATCTGGAAAGATCTGTATATCAATTCTTAAATCCATTTTGCAGCCAGGACATATTATACAGGTGGCTGCCCCAAACCTTCTTAATGTCTCGTTGTGGTTTTTGTGACGACAGTTATACAAGTACAAGATGTAGTGAGATGTGCCCAGACTCGTGCACTTTCTGCACACTTTATTGTTTTACAGATTTACTTTTAAATAGAGTCACACGTGACCGCATGAGAGAAAGCTTAAAGCATGCAATCACTCCTCCGAAACTCACTCTTAAATGGTGACACAATAGGAAACAAATACTCTTTTTTTTTCCCTCCTCTTTGCTCGATCAACTGCTGGTTTGCTGCTGCTACCGTGCCACGTGATTCGCATCTCGCACGGCGATTCGAACATTTAAAAGCCTGTACAGCAGCTGTCCTACTCTTTGTGTTTTATTTCCTGCCCCAGGCGTGATTAAATCTCTTGGCACAAAGTCTTGTCTTGCGGGACGTGAGTTCTTGATATTTTTTAGTTTATAATTTAAACACGGAATATCCATCCATCCATCCATTATCCAACCCGCTATATCCTAACACAGGGTCACGGGGGTCTGCTGAAGCCAATCCCTGCCAACACAGGGCACAAGGCAGGAAACAAATGCCGGGCAGGGCACTAGCCCACCTCAGGGCACACACATACCAAGCACACACTAGGGACAATTTAGGATCACCAATGCACCTAGCCTGCATGTCTTTGGACTGTGGGAGGAAACCGGAGCTAAACACGGAATAAAAATCTGAAAATCTAACATCATCACATTAAAGTTCGATAAATTCTGAAAAGAATGATACCAAACATATATATGTAGGTTTCAAAATAAGCCCGATTTAAAGCATAACAAAAAACGTGACATTTAAACATCACATAAAATCGTTGCACTGTTAGGCTTAGGATTTTATATATATTGGGAGAAGGGTGCTAAGGATAAAGCTGCCAGGCAAGGGGAACAGAGGAAGGCCTAAGAGAAGGTTTATGGATGTGGTGAGAGAGGACATGCAGGTGATGGGGGTGACAGAGCCAGATGAAGAGGACAGAAAGATATGGAAGAAGATGATCCGCTGTGGCAACCCCTAACAGGAGCAGCCGAAAGAAGAAGAAGAGTAGATTTAGAAATATTTCCATTTTTGCTATTGATTTAAATGCTTAACTCTCTTTTGTTGCTTTCATTATATTCTGCCCTTTCTCTGTGCAGTTTGTATCTTATTAATGACAATTAAAAGCAGACATGCTGGCAAACAACACTGAATCATGAAAGGCTGCAACTACTGTAGCGTCAGACCCAGTAGTTAGGAAATAATGGATTAATTAAACAGTTAGAACACCCGGAAAAACAGAAAGAAAATCAAGATAAAAATATTGTTAAAAAGAAAAAAATATACATTATTCCCTTATACAGTGGGGGAAATAAGTATTCAACCCCCTGCTGAATTTGTAAGTTTGCTCACTTACAAATAAAGGAACAGTCTCTAATTGGTATGATAGTTTCATTTCAACAGAGACAGACAGAATATCAACCAAAAATCCAGAAAAAGCATATTATATAAAAAAGTTATAAATTGATTTGCATGTTAGTGAGAGAAAAAAGTGTTTGATCCCCTACAACCCAGCCAGAATTCTGGCTCCCACAGATTGATCGATCGATTGATTGATTGTAATCACCAATTACAGGTACTCCTGTTCTCAACTTGTGATGTGTATAAAGCCCACCTCTCCACAGGATCCATTTCTTCCATTCCAGTCTCTCCACCACCATGGGCAACACCAAAATGCTGTCAAAGGATGTCAGGGAGAAGGTTGTACAGTCGTTGCCAAAAGTTTTGAGAATGACACAAATAATTTTCACAAAGTTTTCTGCCTCTGTTTCTATGATGGCAATATGCATCGACTCCAGAATGTTCTGAAGACTGATCAGATGAATTGCAAAGTCCCTCTTTGCCACGAAAATTAACTTCATCCCAAAAAAAATCAATTTCACTGCATGTCAGCCCTGTTACAAAAAGACCTGCTGATGTCATTTCAGTGATCCTCTCGTTCGCACAGCTGAGAGTGTCGACGAGGACAAGGCTGCAGATCACTCTGTCACGCTGAGAATAGCGAGAGTCAAATGATGTGAAGAAGGCTTCAGGGCGCCCAAGAAAGTCCAGCAAGCGCCAGGAGCGTCTCCTAAAGTTGATTCAGTTGATTCAGATTCGGGGCACCACCAGGGCAGAGCTGGCACCGGAATGGTGGCAGGCAGGTGTGAGTGAGGCGAAGACTGGGAGGATGGCCTGGTGGGTGTCAAGAAGGGCAACAAAGAAGCCAAGAAAAATATCAAGGACAGACTGATATTCTGCAAAAGGTACAGGGAGTGGTCTGCTGAGGACTGCTGGGGGAAAGTCACTTTCTCTGATGAATCCCCTTTCCGGAAAAAAGAAAAGGTGAGTGGCGCTACCATCAGTCCTGTGCCATGCCAACAGTAAAGCATCCTGAGACCATTCATGTGTGGGTTTGCTTCTCAGCCAAGGGAGTGCAGGGCTCACTCACAATTTGGCCTAAGAACACAGCCATGAATAAAGAATGGGACCAAAACATCCTTTGAGAGCAACTTGTCCCAGCCATCCAAGAACAGTTTGGTGACCAACAAGGCCTTTTCCAGCATGATGGAGCACCGGATCATAAGGCAAAGGTGAGAACTAAGTGGTTCGGAGAACAAAACATCAAAATTTTGGCTTCATGACCAGGAAACTCCCCAGACCTTTAATCCCATTGAGAACTTGTGGTCAATCCTCAAGAGCCGGGTGGGCAAACAAAAGACTCCAAGCATTGATTATGCAAGAATGGGTGGCTCGCCATCAGTCAGGATTTGGCCCAGAAGTTGATTGCCAGCATGCCAGGGTGAATTGCAGAGGTCTTGAAAAAGAAAGAAGGGCTAACACTGCAAATATTGACACTTTGCAATAAAAGCATTTGAAACTTATGAAATGCTTGTAATCCTACTTCAGTATACCACAGGAACATCTGATGAAAAGATCTAAAGACACTGAAACAGCAAACTTTGTGAAAATTAATACTTAAACTCACGACTGTAGACCTGCATAAGACTGGAGTGGGCTACAAAGATCATCAGCAAGAAGCATGTTGAGAAGGTGACAACTACTGGTGCGATTTTTCGGAAATGGAAGAAATATAAAATGACCATCAATCGCTCTCACCCTGGAGCTCCATGCAAGATCTCACCTCATGCTTATTACATCTACTTTAATTTTTTTTTTACCAAACTTAGTTTTCTAATTTCTATATTGTTCCCAAAACACAGAATCTGGGAAATAACAGTTCACTTAATTAGCCCAGGAGTCCAATTAAATACAGAAGCTGGTTGGAACAAAAACCTGCAGCCACCGTGGGTTCACAGGACCGACTTTGAGAACCCCTGGTATAAGCAATCTTCTTCTTCCTCTTTCGGGTGATCCTGTTAGAGGTCTTCTTCCATATCTTTCTGTCCTCTGCATCTTGTTCTGTTACACCCATCACCTGCATGTCCTCTCTCACCACATCATAAACCTTCTCTTAGGCCTTCCTCTTCTCCCCTTGCCTGGCAGCTCTATCCTTAGTACCCTTCTCCCAATATACCCAGCATCTCTCCTCTGCACATGTCCAAACCAACAAAATCTTGCCTCTCTGACTTTGTCTCCCAACCGTCCCACCTGAGCTGACCCTCTAATGACCTCATTTCTAATCCTATGCATCCTCGTCACACCCAATGCAAATCTCAACATCTTTATCTCTGCCACCTCCAGCTCTGTCTCCTGCTTTCTGGCCAGTGCCACCGTCTCCAACCCATATAACATAGCTGGTCTCACCATCCTGTAGACCTTCCCTTTCACTCTTGCTGATATCCATCTGTCACAAATCACTCCTGACACTCTTCTCCACCCACTCCACCCTGCCAGCACTCTCTTCTTCACTTCTCTTCCACAATCTCCATTACTCTGTACTGTTGATCCCAAGTATTTAAACTCATCCACCTTCGCCAACTCTACTCCCTGCATCTTCACCATTTCACTGACCTCCCTCTCATTCACATACATGTATTCTGTCTTGGTGGTCCTGCTGACCTTCATTCCTCTCCCCTCTAGAGCATATCTCCACCTCTCCAGTGTCTCCTCAACTTGCTCCCTACTATCGCTACAGATCACAATGTAATCAGCAAACATCACAGTCCATGGGGACTCCTGTCTAATCTCGTCTGTCAACCTGTCCATCACCATTGCAAATAAGAAAGGGCTCAGAGCAGATCCCACCTCCACCTTGAATGCATCCATCACTCCTACTGCAGATCTCACCACGGTCACACTTCCCTCGTACATATCCTGTACAACTCTTACATACTTCTCTGCCACTCCCGACTTCCTCATACCATACTACAGCTCCTCTCCATTCACCCTGTCACATGCCTTCTTCAGGTCCACAAAGACGCAATGCAACTCATTCTGGCTTTCTCTATACTTCTCCACCAACACCCTCAGAGCAAATATATTATAACCCTGAATTATCACATTCTTTTTTTCTGCAGGTACTCGTGTAAATATAAATATTGCAATGACCTAAGGTATAAAGAAGACATGGCACACAGATTCAAATAGTGAGTCCTGAATTGGGATGTTTATTGGAATGAACCTCCTTCATTTAATTCCTCGTACTACTCCCAATGATATGTCTCTGGATGGTGCCCTCTGGAAGACAACAAGACCACCAGCCCGAACAGAACTCTGATAAACTTGTACTGCCCCTCAGTTTCTTTCTATATTGCAAGCTAATCCTCATACTGTTTCCGAGTTGGGTCCTTTTGTTGGTTTTAAAGCCTCCACCTCTCACCTGGCGTCTTCTCTTAGGTCCGTCCATGTTTGAATCACTTGCCTACCAGGTGCATGACCCTAACCCATCTGGAAGGAGAGTCTGCATTACAAGACTTACATTCAGACTTAGCTGGGTTTACATTTCAAAGTCTCAGATGATCCATAGTAAAGCCTTAGAGATGGTGTTGCAGCACAAAGACTTTGAAAATGAATACATTGAAAGCAGTATGCGTCAGCATCCATGTGGAATTATGGGATTGATGTTGCTCTTGAGGTGGACATCAAAAAAGATTCCCACAGTGTTAAGGGATTAGGTTGGAAAGAAGGGAGAAAGAATGAAAGTTTGAAGAAATCTAGAGAGAGAGAGAGAGAGAAATCAATCACTATAACCATTGTGGACCACCAGGGGGCTCACCGCCACCCAAACCTGACACAGACAGGTGTGGGACACAAGTTCAAGGCACACACGCTATTTTTATTTTCTTTTTCCCTCATGGGAAACGACTTCCCCCATTTCCCACAAGCACAACCCAGTCCGCTAAGCACAGCACAACACAAATTTCTTCTTCTTCTTCACTTTTCCTTCTCCGCTCCTCCTGACAAGCTTCATCTTCTCCCACCTGACTCTGGCTCCTGGAGTATAGTCCCTTATATAGTTCACCCGGAAGTGCTTCAGGTGCTCGTTGAAGCATTTCCAGCAGCACTTCCGGGTGTGATTAAAAGAGCTGCCCATAATGGCTCAGCAGCTGCTGCAGCACCCCCTGGTGGTACCCATGGACCCCAACAGGGCTGTATCCAACTCCAACTCCCATGGATCCCTGCAGGAGTCCGCAACACCGCTGCAAACCACTTCCAGCATCGCACGTCGCAGGAGCTATAACAGAATATTTGAGGCCTCTTTCGAGTGAATCTCCCTGTACAATATATTAAGGCTTTTGCCCTATGTCACCATCATCCTTTTTTTTACTTTACAACCCCTTGCTCACAGGGAAGTCCATCACACAAAGCACATGAGCTCTTCAAGCACAATACGACTCCTGCCTGTTGTATTTTGAACTGCTTATGAAGTGAGCTCATTAATTTCCTTTGCTGACATTTTATGAGCATTGGCAGTTTGTGTTTCTCCTCCTCTGAAATGGCAAAGCTTGTTTGTGGCCCCCAATGACACTTGCGTCTCTCTTTGGCTGATGATGTCTCAACTGTTTCTTAGTGGATGAGGCCTTTTTCTGATGTTCACTCAACCCAGACTGTCATTTACTAAGTGAATTTGATTGCATGACTAATTTGGTACAAAATAAACATTTCTGATGGCTTCAATAAATCTAATGCTCCTTGCACATGGAATCCGGCTTGCTTATTAAACTGTCAGAAGCAAAGGACACTTGAAAAACTATTAAATATGATCCAGCTGCAGATGAAATCAGAATATTAGGCGGTCAATTAGCACAAATAAATTAGCTTGATGTAAAGCTTGGCTGTCACTGTAAACCTGGCAGTTGTATAAATGTACACACAAGTTTGCTTTACAAATCTTAAAAGAAACGTTAGTTTTATTTTTCTTTGCGTGTTATTTTTGGCTAGCATAATTAACTCTTTCAAGGCTGATGTTGACTTTTGTCAAAAGGAGGAGATGATGATAGTAATCAACTGTCAACTGTGACAAAACCAACCGCTATGTTTGAGTTGGAGTCTTGTTGCTAGAAAGAAAGTTAGCTTTGTTGGTTTTGACTGAGATTTCCAGCACTCCCATGAGCAGAAAGGCACAAACAACGGCAAAAATGGCCCTGACGCCTGGCGAGAGATCCAAGTGGATGTGTAAAGCAGAACGCTCCAGGGAAGACATTTTGCCTGTTCTCTCTGAACTGGACTATGACTTGTCAGACTCTGATTTTGATACAAGCGATCGAAGACGATTGTGTGGTTCCGGCTTCAGCTGATTGGTCCCCAGCTATTCGTGGTGCTGAACAGGTTCAAGTAGCTGACACAGCCTATGGCACTGTTCGCCTGGGAGGACTGCCACTTAACAATGACAAGAGGTACAAACCAGATTGCAATGCACTGTGACCGTCGGAAGACAGCCTGGCAGCAAGCCTCCCACACATTCTTGGCAAACTGGCAGCCACAGCATGCAACAACAGACGTTTTATGTTGATGTCTGTGTGACGCCTTTGCTTTTCAGAAAACTATGTTTTTTGGAAAAAATATTCAGTCCTGAAAGAGTTAACATATAGAGATATCTCAAAAATAATTTTAGATGTCATAAACTGTAGTTTTTGTTTTTATCTATTTCAAGATACAGTGGATCTAGAAAGTATTCAGACCCCTTTACTCTCTGCACACATTATTGTGTTGTAGATTTAATGTTTTTTTGTCATTTTTTTCCCCCTTCAGTCTACAATCAATACATGTTTTCAGAAAGGTTTACTGAAATTTGTCATTCATTTAAGTATTTAGACCCCGTCACAAACGTGTGCAATGGAGGTAGCTAAAGGGTTCGAAGGAAGGTAATTCCATGCCAGACCAGGGGGTGTCGAGGTGCACTAATCCTTTCTCGCTTTCCACTGCAGATCCGTTATGGGAAATTCCACCTGACCTCCATGACGTCCCTTCAAGTCATGAGCCCGATGACGTCACTTCTGGTCACGAGGAGCCCAATGACATCACTTCCTGTCCAGATGGCGCCACTTCTGGTCATGAACCCGATGACATCACTTCCGGTCCAGATGTCGCCACTTCCGGTCATGAGCCCGATGACATCACTTCTGGTCACGAGGAGCCCAATGACATCACTTCCTGTCCAGACGGCGCCACTTCTGGTCATGAACCCGATGACATTACTTCCGGTCCAGATGACGCCACTTCCGGTCATGAGCCTGATGACATCACTTCTGGTCATGAACCCAATGAAGTCGCTTCCAGTTGCGAGGAGCCCGATGACATCACTTCTGGTCCAGACGACGCCACTTCTGGTCATGTGTATGTGTGTGAGGGGAATGCCTGATGACATCACTTTCCGGTCCAGACGATGGTATTTCCGGTCATGAGCCTGATGACGTCACTTCTGGTCATTAGCTCGATGAAGTCACTTTCAGTCACAAGGAGCCCAATGACATCACTTCCGGTCCAGACAAGAAAACTTCCAGTTATGTGTGTGGGTGTAGGGTGAGAGTGCCTGTTGACATCACTTCCAGTCCAGATGATGTGATTTCTGGTCATGAGTCCGATGATGTCACTTCCGGTCCAGATGACGCCACTTTCCGGTCATGAGCCTGATGATATCACTTCTAGTCATTAGCTCGATGAAGTTGCTTCCAGTCACGAGGAGCCTGATGATATCACTTCCGGTCCAGACAACACCTCTTCCGGTCGTGTGTGTGTGTGTGTGTAGGGTGAAAATGCCTGATGACATCATTTCCAGTCCAGACGATGGTATTTCCAGTCATGAGTCCGATCATGTCACTTCCGGTCATGAGCCTGATGACGTCACTTCTGTTCATTAGCTCGATGAAGTTGTTTCCAGTCACGAGAAGCCAGGTGACGTCACTTCCAGTCCAGAAGACGGCAGTTCTGGTCATGAGCCTGATGACGTTGCTTCAGGTTCCGGTCATAATTACACCTGGCTCGGCAGATAGATGGTCATTTCCAGAGGGTGGGTTGCCAACTGGAATCCTGAAGTGTTTCATTGAGTGGTGGGTGTGGCTATGCACTGCACCAGTGCATGATCCCCAGCCTGACCATGGCCTGTGATTGGACTGACCCTGAACTCAGGAATCTGACCAATCAGAAAGTGCTGTGCACTAACGTGCTGCTGAAACCAATGATCATATAATAGCCTGGCCCGCTGCCGAGAGCCCTTGCGATCGTGATAAAATAATGCAAAGAAAAGCTAAACTAAACTCCGCAACATGCAACAATATTGTTCAATGGCTTTTGATTACAACACTCCATCGTCACACGCATGCAAATGGGAAACAGCTTAAAGAATTAGGTAGTGGTAATTCTCTGCCGAGACTGGAGATGACGCTGTATGATAACAATCTCTCTCCTCCTCCCTCTGCTGAAAGGAAGAATGACACGTTCCCTCTCTGGAGTAATCTTCTGGGGTCTGTCCACCTGGACCGTCAACCCAGAAAGCTTGAAATATGAAGGAGCGCTGCCCCTGGCTGTCCACGACAATGCATTTTGATTCAATCTTGTAAAAAAACAAAGTGTGAAAACTTCCAAGGGGTTGAATACTTTTAAAAGGTGCTGTAATCTTTAGTATTCTTAAGTCCAGTCATGGAGGGTCAGAGCGTAACCTTGCAAAATCCAACCCTGGGTGAGGTGCCAGTTCACCATTTAGCCCCAATTCATGTGCACACAGCCACAAAGAGCCACATTTTATAATCACCAGTTAGCCAAACACACCTGCTGGAGAAGAAGCGAAGCCCCCAGAGAAATACAATTACAATACAATACAATTTATCTTTGTATAGCCCAAAATCACACAAAAAGTGCCACAATGGGTTTTAACAGACCCTGACTGTTGACAGCCCCCCAGCCTTGACTCTCTAAGAAGATGAGGAAAAACTCCCAAAAAACCCTTGTAGGGAAAAAAATGGAAAAAACCTCAGGGAAGGCAGTTCAAAGAGAGACCCCTTTCCAGGTAGGTTGGGCGTGCAGTGGGTGTCAAAAAGAAGGGGGTCAATACAATACAATACACAGAACAGAACATAAGTAATCCTCAATATAATATAATAGTGATGACATAATAGAAATATTACAAGTACAGAGCAGAATTCAACAGTAGATGATATACCATAATACGATTTGGATTGGTTCAGAGTCCTGGAGACCTTGGCCACCAAGCTTGTAACGGCCGACTCGCTCTTCCAAACCGGCGGCTACACCACCAAGATCCATGGCTTGGCAAGCTGAGGAAATTAGAACCGACAAGCCGTACTTCTTCTTCCAAATAAACTTCCTCAATCGACAATCAAAAATAAGCCAACAAACAAACAGTATGTCAAATATGTTATGGTGTATAAAATCTGTACATTTTGGTTTCCATTATATTTTGTTCGAGACAAGACAACAGATGAACGAAGACAGATCAAAGCAGGTTTTGTCACACCTCACTTTCAAACAGCTGTTTCCTACATTGAAAGGAAGACATTCTGGGGCTCAATTATTTTACAACCCGGGAAAGGATGCTCTGCTGACACCCCAGGCTATTGATTACTTTATGGATGGACATCTGGGATTTATGGCATGGGAAAGGGAAACAGGCAATATCAAAGAACTTTATTATCCGGGAAAGAGTTTGAGCAAAATTTATCAATCACATTGACAGCCAGCCAATCAGGTTCATGTGTTGTGTAACCAAGGCATGATATTTCATAATAAATATGCCTTGGTCTGGGAGAGGAAGGAGAACAGGAGGAGGAAGAAGAAGAAAGAGCAGGAGGGAGGAGGAGAAGAAGAAGAGGAACAGACGAAGACGACATTGGTCGTCAGAAAGGCATCATGAACATCCATTGCTAAATCAAACGCCTCCCTGGGACATTCATCCTTGTCATTTCAACTTTTTCGTAAGCTTTTCCTAAAGACTATATATATTCAGACTTTCCTATCAGTACTTATTTTCTATTCTTTGTTCCAGTGGTATTATTATTATTCTCTTATTATTCTTGTAATAAATACCATGCTGCTTTTAACTTTCTATGCTTTGTTTTAATGTCTAGAGTGATTGAATTAATAAGTTAGATTTCTTTGAGCACCTGGGGTAGCCAGATTTTTGCCATTATTTCTGTGCTGTGAGGTTTATAAGGCTGAGAGTGAGGCGCCACTCGATAGTTAAGGGACAGTATGAAAAGATGGTATTCTTGGCTGATAAATGGCCTATAGTCAAGGATACTGAGTCTTTGTATGTTTTAATATTTTCTTGCAGACCAAAAGTAACATTTAGGTCTGAGGTCTATTTAAAACATCATATGTTGTCCGTGCCGATAATAAGTAAGTCTCTTGAAGTGCTGAGTGACAGGCTGATGTGTGGTATAAAGTGCAAAGGGTTAATCAGCGTGTGTGTGTCATTCATAGGGCACTGTTGTGGTTAGGGTCTGTGTGTGTGTGTTTATCTATGTGTGTGTGTGTTCATTTTAAAGTGCAACAGTAGACCAACCCGATAACGAACCTGACGAGAACATTTACCCTTGAGAAAACAGGTAAAGGGTAAGTAGAGGGAAATACTACGATAATACAAATAATAAAGTGAGTATATATTGATAAAGAAAGAAATGAATATATATATATCATACCCCAACCAACCCCGACATAACATTCAACCCCAAAAGTGTCCGGTGGAAAGTAATAATAAAAACAAAAAGTGCAGCACAGAGTTAATATAAAATGCAGACCCTCCCTCGACCCCACATTGAACACGAACTCAGTAAGACACACAGAAAGTACGAAACGCACATAAAAGTCCAGAAGATTGAACAGAAAATGAATAAAGTTTGTGAACCTGGATCACATGGAAAAATAGTCCTACGGAAAGTACAGTAATCCCTCACTATATCGCCCTTCAACTTTCGCGGCTTCACTCTATCGCGGATTTTATATGTAAGCATATTTAAATATATATCACGGATTTTTTGCTGGTTCGCGGATTTCTGCGAACAATGGGTCTTTTAATTTCTGGTACATGCTTCCTCAGTTGGTTTGCCCAGTTGATTTCATACAAGGGCTGCTATTGGCAGATGGCTGAGAAGCTACCCAACCAGAGCACGTATTACATATTAAATAAAACTCCTCAAATATATTGTGAGCACGGGGGCTGTTCGCACCCCTAGAGGATATGGCTGCTCCTCAAAAAACGCTGAAAGATTACCGTCACATTGTTCCCTTCCTTGCTGGGCTTACATGTGGCTGCTTTGTCAAGCGATACGCTTCCTGCACGGTGCTTCGCATACTTAAAAGATCAAACAGCACGTATTGATTTTTGATTGTTTACTTTTCTCTCTCTCTTGCTCTGACATTCTCTACTCCTGACGAAGGGGGTGTGAGCAGGGGGGCTGTTCGCATCCCTAGACAATACGGACGCTCCTCTAAAAATGCTGAAAGATTATCTTCACATTGCTCCCTTCCGGCTTTGTCAAGTGACATGCTTCCCGTACGGTGCTTCACATACTTCAAAGCTTGAACGGCACGTATTGATTTTTGATTGTTTATTTTTCTCTGTCTCTCTCACTCTCTCTGACATTCTCTGCTCCTGACGGAGGGGCTGTTCGCACACTGGCCTAGAGGATATGGACGCTCCTCTAAAAAATGCTGAAAGACTACCTTCACATTGCTCTCTTCCTTGCAACTGCGTTCTCCGGCGGTGCTTCGCATACTTAAAAGCCAAACAGCCCTATTGATTTTTGATTGTTTGCTTTTTTCTCTCTCTCTCTCTGACATTCTCTGCTCCTGATGCGCACTCCTTTGAAGAGGAAGATATGTTTGCATTCTTTTAATTGTGAGACGGAACTGTCATCTCTGTCTTGTCATGGAGCACAGTTTAAACTTTTGAAAAAGAGACAAATGTTTGTTTGCAGAGTTTGAATAACGTTCCTATCTCTCTACAACCTCCTGTGTTTCTGTGCAAATCTGTGACCCAAGCATGACAATATAAAAATAACCATATAAACATATGGTTTCTACTTTGCGGATTTTCACCTTTCGCGGGGGGGTCTGGAACGCAACCCCCGCGGTCGAGAAGGGATTACTGTACACAGATGACAATGATAGCTTGCTCCTCTCCCCAAACATCAAGAAACAGTCTCGCCATCTCACGCCGTGTTTATCCTCGGTACATGGCGTGACGCAGAACCCCGGGGTTTTGCGGTGCAAAGCTGTTGTTGTCGGGTGTTGAAAGTAGCAGGTAGACAAAAGGGTGAATGATTTGAAGTGGTGCTTTCTCCTGTCTCTAAAACGGAATGGCATTGTTTATTTTTCTTCTTTCTGTCCTTCTGTTTAAATAGCAAATGATCAGATGCAGGTAATGGAATTGACAGGACCAATTATCATGAGGGGCCACGGTTCCACAGTGTTACCCTTCCCCTCCATTGTTTCCAGGGGAGCATATTTACATAGACACACACAAACCATGTAAACAGGACAACGCTACGAAAGATGAGACTCAGCACAAAATGCATTTATGATGACATTAATCCTGTAGCACTGCTACAAGCTGCCTCCCCGAATTGGCAGTCAGTGCTGGGCCAGCCAATCCGATGAAAGGGCCCATCTACCCGACGATTCCTGCGATCCTCCATCAGCGATGACTTTACCTTAGGCAGGCAGGACAACTTGGCAGGTGGGTAGTGGCACCAAGTGTCACATTTGAGTACCGAGAAGACAAAAAGAATAGGGGAGGGTTAGTAACAAATTATTATTCATAATTCATAAATATAATGATATGATAAATTATATAATAATATAATTCATAAATTATGAATTTCCCCTTGGGATTAATAAAGTATCTATCTATCTATCTATCTATCTATCTATCTATCTATCTATCTATCTATCTATCTATCTATCTATCTATCTATCTATCTATCTATCTCTATCTAATGATCATGTTACTTATGTTTTAGTGCTAATGACTAACAACAGAGATGCAGTCCGTACAGTGTGGCCCACCAGGCTGGCACTGCCAGCTGAACCCGACACAGACAAGCACGGGACACAAGTTTAAGTCACACAAGGTTTATTTTTCTCTTTCCCTTGTCGGAAACACCTTCCCCGTTCCCCAAAAGTATAACACAGTCCCAGCACAAGCACAGCTCAATACCACAAGTCTCTTTCTTCACTCTTTTCCTTCTCCTCCTTCATTCCTCGGGTCAACATTCGTCGTTCTTCCACCCGACTCTGCCTCCTTGAGTAGTGGCTGCTGGCTCCTTTAAGAACACACCCAAAAGTGCTCCAGGTGCTTGATTACTCGTTTCCGGCAGCACATCCGGGTGTGGTGGAAGAAATGTCCATAAGGACTCAGCAGCTCCTGCTGCAGAACCCCATGGCGGAGCCTGCAGATCCCAACAAGGCTTCACCACACTCCAAATCCCATGAAGCCCTGTGGGAGTCTGAGGCACCTTCGGAACCCAGGGGATTGCTATCTAGCATCCCGGGGGAGGTAACGCTTGCTCCCCTGGTCCTCCCAGCATGGAGGTATCCCAGCCGGGCAAGGGCCCCGGCCGCATACTACAACAGTTAATCAGCAGCTCTAGTCAGGGTGTGCTAAACTGAAGTAGTGAGATTTGAAAGCTGAGACCGAAGGGGCATCTCTTACAGTCATATGAAAAAGTTTGGAAACCCCTCCCAGCCTGCATAATAATTGACTCTCCTTTCAACAAAAAAAGAAAACAGTGGTATGTCTTTCATTTCCTAGGAACATCTGAGTACTGCGGTGTTTTCCGAACAAAGATTTTTAGTGAAGCAGTATTTAGTTGTATGAAATTAAATCAAATGTGAAAAACTGGCTGTGCACAAATGTGGGTCCCCTTGTCATTTTGCTGATGTGAATGCCTGTCACTGCTCAATGCTGATTACTTACAACACCAAATTGGGTGGATTATCTCATTAAGCCTTGAACTTCATAGACAGGTGTGTCCAATCATGACATTTAACACTAGAATTACCAGAGTCTACGAAAAAACTCGTATATCCGGCCCACCTTAAATCGATTCTTAAAACCTTTCTCACCTCTCCGCCAGCGTCTTTTGTCATCTAAATGTACTGATAAAGACAAGCTGCCAGCAGCCGGCTATTTCATCCCCCCAACGACTTAGAACGTAAACAGGCTTTTCCCAGCTCTTGCCTTGATTGATTATCTGGGAGTGAAGTGGAGTTTTAGAGTAGAAATAATAAGATTGTTATTTGAAACACACGCATTTCATATGTGTTGCATTTCTACAGTAATCTGTGTAAACACATTGTTAAAACAGAAACGTGTTATATATTCTAGTAGCAATTGACAAAATGTAGGCATAAACTATATAATGTATGAAGCCTGAAGTCCAAATATCAAAGAAACACTTTCACAAAAGGTACAAAAAAAAGCCACCGCCAAAAAAACCTGCCTTAGTGTGAGACATTGATATGAATTAACTATCACTGCTTCCGTGGCGCAACAGTATCAGTCGCTGACTACGCATCAGAAGGTCATGAATTCGATCCTGCACAACTCCTATTTGAGAAGTGTTCTTATTTTCACTATTTTAGAATAAAAAGATACATTTGATTTCAGTCTCTAACAGCTGGTGTAATTTATGATATTTGTAAAGGTTAGCTTTATTTTTTTAAAATTCACTTTTCATTGTCTCAGTCGCGTTCAGGATCCATCCCTACCGCCCCCCACCTGACACTGCGGTTTTTACATAAAGACGCGCTATAGTTCTGCAGTGTATCACGATACATACGACCGCGTGTTTTTTCCCCCCAGTATTGCCAGTCCCCACATGTTGCTGTATGCTGTTTCTTTTGTACTCCAGGACATGCAGAGGAAAGCATAGTAAAGAGCAGTAACTTCAGCGCTATATGCAATCATCAGACACTCCCCATCTGACACTGCTGTTTTCACATAAAGACGCGCCAAAGCTCTGCAGTGTACTTGTGACTGCATTGTCGTACCAATGCTTGCGAACTGAAGTGTCTGCATGCACTTTTCGTGGCATTATACGTGTATTTTTTGAGCATGCCCATGTAGCTCAAACACAGGAACATATGTTGATGTAAAAGTATAACAAAACAAGTGCACTTTTATTCAAGACTATAACCGAAGAAAAAAGAAAGCAAGTTACAGTAGGCGGTTGATATGACAGCTTACATGGTGGAATGCTAAGAACTGCTGATTTCCATTCTGTGCTATATAACTGTTAACATTTGAATCTGATGATTGCATATAGCGCTGTCTTGTTTAGTGTGCGCAAGAACATGCAGGTGGCCAGTTGCTGAGTGCTACAACGCACATTTTAAAAAAAGAAAGAGACAAATATATGTGACGTTTTGAAGAAATCATTTTATGACACGAATAGTACCAATCAGAAAACATCGTCGAAGTAATGCAATATTATTTGAAAACGAACAGCGTCAGGTTGGGTGTGAAGTTATACTGGCGCTGTTTGAGTCAGATCAGAAGCTGAATAAGCTGAAAAAGCTCCTGTTCTGACTCTAAGTAAAAAAGCATGAATTAATCAACAGAAATAACCGCGATTGACATTTTAAAGTTAACGATTTACAGTGCATACCAATTTATAAATTCAATGTCCGTTTGAGGAAAAAAAAAACACTTTCTTCAAAGCTGGGAATCGAACTCGCGTCTCTGTGGCACAGTAAGGCAGTGGTGCTCCAAGTCAGCAAACCGTCCTTATAACTTATTTTTTTCAAGATCCATAACACACAGACAGACAGAGCACTGCGTAATACAGAGACAGACAGGCAGAGATATACAAACAAACAGGGAAGGCACATGTACTGAAAGAAAAAAAAAATCAACATGCGCGTTGTTTCTGCAGCACTGAATGAGCTCCCCCAATCTGACTCTCTAAGTAACAGCGCAAGTACAGACACAAATCAAGTGCATGTGTGTACTGTATAATATTAACAAAAAGAGCAGCTTACTACTGAAAACGGCAAATATAGGAGTGAGTGGGGATCGAACCAGGACTCTTGATCACACTTGGTTTGCGTCTGTATTTTAAAGGACGGGTGGCAACCCTAGTTATACTCCTCCATAAGTAGTTTTACTTCCTGAAATTCTCTTACAGGTTTAAGAGAGTTGTTATGCCAGCCTTGACAATTCGCGACCGTTTTTTTTCATCAGTGAGTATTTTACCTCTTCATTTCGGCGTCTTTAACAGATGTGCCACAATATGTGACGCTGAGTCCTTTTGCTGCTTTGCAAGCTGTGATCAGATGTTGGGAAGCCAACTTGTGCAAAGAAAAAGAAGGAAAGGCAGAATGTGGATTAACCCCTTCATGGTGTCATGGATTCAGAGAGACAGCATTTTAAAATGAAGGGCATAATGGGCAGCTTGACTCGTTCTACTTGGGACATTGAGTCTGATGATAAATATGAACCTCATGGTGGGCCTAAATAAGTGTAAGGTGGCCTCAGTTAGGCGGCACGGTGGCGCAGTGGGTAGCGCTACTGCCTCGCAGTTGGGAGACCTGGGGACCCGGGTTCGCTTCCCGGGTCCTCCCTGCGTGGAGTTTGCATGTTCTCCCCGTGTCTGCGTGGGTTTCCTCCGGGCGCTCCGGTTTCCTCCCACAGTCCAAAGACATGCAGGTTAGGTGGATTGGCGATTCTAAATTGGCCCTAGTGTGTGCTTGGTGTGTGGGTGTGTTTATGTGTGTCCTGCGGTGGGTTGGCACCCTGCCCAGGATTGGTTCCCTGCCTTGTGCCCTGTGTTGGCTGGGATTGGCTCCAGCAGACCCCCGTGACCCTGTGTTCGGATTCAGCGGGTTGGAAAATGGATGGATGGATGGCCTCAGTTAGGACCGGAAACCTGAAACATTTCCAGGAGACAGGAATGGAGGCTGTGGTCACTGCTGAGCACCCAGTAGCTCTGTGACACATGTAGCCCAGTCAGACAGCCTAAACCGCTGTATGAAAATGTTTAATGGGGGTCACCAACCTTAAAGTGAAGGATGACGATCAGATTCAATGCCAGATCCCAAAACCCCCCAATTGCCACCTTCTGGGTTTAAATGCTAGGCTTGCTTGTGCAGCGAACTACAACAAAAGCAACAGCATAGCACATTTTTACTTATACTGCAAATTTTCATACACAAGACATTCCTCAAGGTGCTATATAAAATGTTAATGATTTACAGTCGGGCCTAGCGATCCGTGGGGGTCTGAGGGGCGGTTGTTTTGGGCACAGGATCCCCATGAAGGTGAAATTACTCCAATTAGTTCAACAGTGTAGGCTAACAAACACACACACACACACACAGATGATACACATACGGTATTATTAAAATATTTCGATAACTGTAAAATACAAAACTCAAGTCTGTCCTGTATACCTAGGCCTACCTGTAATTTGAAAAGAAAACATTCATATCCGCTTTCCCCAACGGAGTGGCTGTTGTGACGGCTTCACAGACTTCCTGCTCTTTTTTCTTGCTGTACCTTACTGGCGAGCAACCTGAGGGGCTGACTTCACTGAACAAAACAAATCCAGAAAAATGAGCTTCTCTTGAAGGGTCATCACTTTCTTCTGTCACTCTCAGAACCACTTAATCGCACTAAATCTTCTTTCGTCTGCTCCTGTTAGAGGTCGCCATAGTGGATCATCTTCTTCCATATCTTCCTGTCCTCGTCATCTTGCTCTGTCACCCCCATCACATGCATGTCCTCTCTTATCCCATCCATAAACCTTCTCTTAGGCCTTACTCTGTTCCTCTCTATCCTTAGTATCCTTCTCCCAATATACCCAGCATGTCTCCTCTGCACATGTCCAAACCAACACAATCTCACCTCTCTGACTTTGTCACCAAGCTGTCCAACTTGAGCCGACCCTCTAATGTCCTCATTTCTAATCCTGTCCATCCTGGTCACACCCAGTGGAAATCTTAACATCTTTAACTCTGCCACTCTGTTTATTATTCCAAGAGCCAGGCTTTAAAGAAAGAGATGAGGCGGCCTTAGCTGTTATACCCCAAAAATCTGGAATATGTTACCAATAGAAATACGCCAGGCTAATACTGTGGAACGCTTTAGGAAAAACCTAAAATCCTACTTTTGTAATTTTTACATTTTCTTAGCTTCAGTTTAGTTCTACTCTTAATAACCAAGATATGCATAGAATTACTATTCTCTTCAGTAAATCTACAATCAATATCAATCATTACTCTTCTCCATTTTTCTTTTCCCTTTCTTCTGCAAAGCTGTTCTATTCCACCATCACCTAATCAAAATCCTGCACAGCTTCCTGTGATGCCTGAATGAAAGCGGACTTGTCACAAGACCCATTGTGTCCTCTAAGACAAAGCCTAAAAGCAACAATAAAGAACCACCTAAGAACATTTACTTTAGGAAGAATGCCCAGTGGGGGCTGGCAGGCTTTTGGTCCTGAATCCCCGCAGATTTTGTTTTTCTTCTCCGGCCTACTTTTTTATTTTTTCTGTCCACCCAAGGCATCTGAGCTTGCCTTTGTTAAGGTCTTGTTACAGGAGAGTAAATGGCTAATGGATACATTTTTGCAGAACCTAAAATAAACACCCTTTGACTGTTCACACTATCTATCTATCTATCTATCTATCTATCTATCTATCTATCTATCTATCTATCTATCTATCTATCTATCTATCTATCTATCTATCTATCTATCTATCTATCTATCTATCTATCTACCGTAAATACCCGCATATAGGACGCATTTTTTTTCTTAAGAAGTAGGCCTAAAAACCCAGGTACGTCTTATACATGGATACTTTTATTGCAAAAATTATAAATCTATATATATAATTCACTGAGCCCCGCCCACCAACAAGTCACTATGCACGACACGACAGAGCTCCGCCCGCCAAATCTAACCCTCCTCCTGCCACACTCACAAACTGTTTTACACGCTGCATACAGCGAGACAAACTTTGATGGCTTGCCCGCCTGCCTGCCCGCCCGCCTGACTGTTACCAGCATTCACCACAATGTACTGGACTGTTAAACTATCGCAGCTGACAAAACTGTCCTTACCGTATTCCCCGGATATCCCTGACCCATCAGATTCAAATTTGCCTTTTACTTTTACACGCAGACAATTTCCTGTTAGATTGCCGTTTGCAATGACAATTACGTAATATGGTAAGTCACAGGGACAAACTTTCAATCCATTTAATGAGCGCCTTTTCCAGGTTAGGGTGGTGAGCCTTCGAGCCTCTGTTCGCCCTCTTTACTTTTCGCATTTCTTTGATAGTACTTTCGGCTTTTCTCCATTTTCTGATTATGCATTCTGTCGGACCAAATTGCAGCTCAGCTGCCCGGTTCCCGTGTTCTTTCGCATACGTAATCACTTCCAGTTTAAACTTTGTAGTATAGCTCTGTCGTGTTGTCTTCGCCATGTTGACTGGGTAATAATGAACAGCTTTCTTTAAAACTACATAATGGGATATTGGACTTTATGATCGTGTGCACGTGTGTCAGTGTCTCTCCTTCGCCTTCGATGGCTGTGTGACGGGGACAGAGAGGAGTGGTTTGAATTTCAAGGTTTGTTTTCAAGCGACAGTCGGTTAGCAGTGCTGCAGTTGTAGCTACCGGGGTATGCCTCAGTCCGTGCGCGATTAGCCGTTGCCCCGGCACTGGCATTTCACACCATTTCAAATTAAAGTATTTTTCAGGTGTAACGTCGCTAATACTGTATCGATTTTGGAGAATGACACGGCGTTTGAAAGCTCATTTTACTATACATCCACCTGTATGCCTTATTATAACGTTTGGAAATTGTTTTATTTTGAATATTCACATCACCGATACGTCATTTTCGCCGTCTAGTATGTTTCTCGTTCTTTGTTGTTGTTCAGAGATACTCCAGTCTAACACAAACGCATGGATACAATCACTGGCGCTGGAGGCAGCAGCTTATAATTAGTACCCCGGTAACTCAAAACCAGGATGCGTCCTATAAACAGGTACACAAATTTTTCCATGGTTTTTATCCACTGCGTCCTATACATGGTATCGTCCTATATGCGGGTATTTATGGTATCTATCTATTATATAGTGCCTTTCAATTCCTATCTATCTATCTATCTATCTATCTATCTATCTATCTATCTATCTATCTATCTATCTATCTATCTATCTATCTATCTATCTATTTTATAATGCCTTTGATATCTATCTATCTATCTATCTATCTATCTATCTATCTATCTATCTATCTATCTATCTATCTATCTATCTATCTATCTATCTATCTATCTATCTATTTTATAATGCCTTTGATAGATATCTATCTATCTATCTATCTATCTATCTATCTATCTATCTATCTATCTATCTATCTATCTATCTATCTATCTATCTATCTATCTATTTTATAATGCCTTTGATAGATATCTATCTATCTATCTATCTATCTATCTATCTATCTATCTATCTATCTATCTATCTATCTATCTATCTATCTATCTATCTATCTATCTATTTTATAATGCCTTTGATAGATATCTATCTATCTATCTATCTATCTATCTATCTATCTATCTATCTATCTATCTATCTATCTATCTATCTATCTATCTATTTTATAATGCCTTTGATAGATATCTATCTATCTATCTATCTATCTATCTATCTATCTATCTATCTATCTATCTATCTATCTATCTATCTATCTATCTATCTATCATTTAGTGCCTCTCAGTTTCTATCTATCTATCTATTTTATAATGCCTTTGATATCTATCTATCCATTAAAATGTTATTAGTATACATAAGAAATAACATATTCAGTGAAACAATTATTACTGTTATTACCTTAGTCTTGTAAAATGTCTTTCAACATGTGTCCAAAATGAATAGAAAATGTTCCTAATTTTGTAGCATGGTGGGTATTTTTCAAATAATGCCTTAGAAATTTGAACAGCAGATTTTCTTTCTGTAGCCATTCCTTGCCCATAATAACACAACAAGACTTGAAAGTACAAATCTGAACCTTTCTGTTAGGACTCTGGCCTGATAAAAGTTGCCTCAGGCCAACTCAAGGACATTGAGCCACCTGAGACTGTACTGTATTGTATGCATTGATGCACATGCAGTTTTTAAATAATATATTAGGTATTTAAAGGTGTATAATCTAAAGTACAATTGAATACATAATGAAGACCAGCTGCACTTTTAAATTGATTTACATGATTTTATAACATAATAAATGTCCATAGATAGCAAATATTTGATTTATCACACATATTTTGCATTTTAAGCAGCACACAGGCATGATGGTT
The DNA here is from genome assembly GCF_900747795.2 of Erpetoichthys calabaricus. Lineage (NCBI taxonomy): Eukaryota > Metazoa > Chordata > Cladistia > Polypteriformes > Polypteridae > Erpetoichthys > Erpetoichthys calabaricus. Next base: position 84,974,114 of record NC_041408.2, read on the forward strand.
ATCACTGCTATCTCACATCTGCTTTGTTTCGCAGTCCATGTAAAGTCTGTATGGCTGTTCTCTGCACACTCCGTTTTTCCACTGACTACTAATTCAGGACATATTCAGACCCCTTGATTTTCTGCTCACTTCTGTGTGTTGTAGATTTATTTTTAAATGCTTACACTTGCCTTTTTTTGGCCCTCTCCAGCCCTATCAGATTGGAAAGGAAACATCTGTAAGCTGCCATCTTCAAGTCTCTCCACTGATGTTCTCATGAGGTTTAAGTCTAGGCTTTGTCTGGGCCACTCAAGGACACTCAGACACTCGTCCCAAAGACACTCCAATCTGGTCTTGGCAGCATGCTTTGGGTCAGTGTCATGCTGAATGGTGAACTGTTGCTAAAGTTTGAGGTTGCGTGCTCTCTTGAGAAGGTTTTCCTCAAGGACCTCTCTTTTTGGTTTCATTCATCCTTTCATCCATTCTGATCAGTCTCCTTGTCCCTTCACCATGCAGCATGATGCTCCCACCAGCATGATTCACCATAGGGACAGTATCAGGCGGGTGATGAGGTGTGCCTAGTGTTCACCAGCCACTGTGCTTGGATTTCTGTGCAAAGATTTCAGTTTTTGTCTCATCATTCCAGTAAATCTTTAAATGCTGTGTGGCTGGAGCAAGAAGGTTATTTGTGCCAAGGTAATTTGTGAAATTTATTTCAAAGATTTACAATTCAGCTGAGAGAGAGAGAGAAAGACTGCCAGGGAGATGGACAAATGACAGCTGCAAGTCAGGTTAGGGAGATGGGGAGCAAGCAGGTTATTTTAAAAAGTGCAGATGTCTGCTTGGTTAAAAAAATCCAGAGTCTGTGATCAATGATGAGAACGGGAGAAGATATTAATAACCAACTAATAACTTCTGGAAATAATTAATAATACATTTTATTTATATAGCGCCATTCCCATGCTCAAGATAATTGCCCAATATCTAACATGAATTCTACGAATGCGTAATTATGTGAGTGTTTATGAGGATGAGGATCCAGCACGACGTCAGAAGTGTCTCACTATGTCACCGACATTCCTTGCTGCTGGATGGAAAACCTGATTGTCAGCATTCTCCCAAGCAAGCCCCTCTGTGAGTCCATCATACACATCTGTTAGTGGATTAGGAGGGACTGTGACCAAGGCTGTCTGAGAGGCATTTAAAGATTTTGGTCCAGAATGATGTTAATTTGGTGCAGGCCCAAAACATGTGGGCCAGTGAGGCTGGAGCTCGATTGCAACGTTTGCAGGTTGGCTCTTGCCCTGGAAACATTTTAGACAATTATAAGCAAGACAGATGTACTCGATATATAATTTTAACTTGAATAATTGTATGCCTGCGGTGGGTTGGCACCCTGCCCGGGATTGGTTCCCTGCCTTGTGCCCTGTGTTGGCTGGGATTGGCTCCAGCAGACCCCCGTGACCCTGTGTTTGGATTCAGCGGGTTGTAAAATGGATGGATGGATGGATGGATAATTGTATGCTTTGTGCATATGGAGCTCGAGTGAATTCTGTGCCTGGCTACCTTCTGCTCCTTTTCTGAGATGTTAAGTCAGAGATCCCTTTCCCATTGTACTCTACGATCTTTAAAAGGAAGGGACTTTAAAATGTTATTATATAGTATAGAAATGCTATCTGAGTCTCCAAGCCTAATCGATATCTCTTCTGGAATGGAAATAGATGGTAGGTGAGGAAAACTGGACAGACTTCACTTAGCAAAGTTGGAGATAGTGGAAAATTGCATTGATGGGAGACTAAATTGGGAGTATAATTGTTCATATAATTGTTCATAGGATGCAAAGACAGTATCCACCCATCCAGTATCCAACCCACTATATCCTAACGACAGGGTCACGGGGGTCTGCTGGAGCCAATCCCAGCCAACACAGGGCGCAAGGCAGGAAACAAACCCCGGGCAGGGCGCCAGCCCACCGCAGGGCATCCACACACATACATACACACACACACACCCACACTAGGGACAATGTAGAATCACCAATGCACCTAACCTGCATGTTAGGGAAGCGAACCCGGGTCTCCTAACTGCGAGCCAGCAGCACTACCCACTGCGCCACCGTGCCGCCCTGCAAAGACATTATTTATATACAAATCTCTAAATGATTTACTCCCATTCTTTTTCCAAACATTATAAGCTGTGTAAGTTCGAGAGGGTGGAAAGAGGTGGTTATCATGTAGAGGTGCCACAGATAAAATATTTTCTAACATAAAGTGTTTCCTACATTGGTTCCATACTCTGAGTGAGTGAAGCACAATTGGGTTGTTAGTATATTGGCGATAACTTGTATTTACTGGGGTACAAAGCAAGGAGTATAAAGAAGTGTTGCAGGATTTCATTTCTATTGCAGACCAAGCTAATGTGTGTGTTCGTCTATTTGTGTCCATGTCCAGGTTTTTATAGCTTTTATGTTTGTCGCCCAGCAATTTGATTCATTGATGGATTAAAGGCCAGAAGTTCAGATGACTGTCATCATCAAGTTCTTCCATGAGAACCCTGAATACCATGAGGACTGATTGAGGTCATTGATGTTAGGTAGAATGCCTAGAGGGGGCTGGGTAGTGTGGATGAAGACGTAGACAAGACAGCAGGTGTGGTTATATAGCAGCTTTATTTTTCATCGTCACAGTGAGCAGAGTTTCAGAAAAACAAGCAATCAATATTACATGACAGCGTCAGGGCTCTTCTGAACCCCGTCTGTTGGGTGGGGCAAAGTTTTTATACCCCTAGAATGTGTGATTTAATATCATCATGAAATGCAACAGTCGACACTTTTATTTTACACAATCCTTGAGCCCCTTCAATGCCCCTTGTGCAACTTGATTTCTTGGCCCCTTTGTTATGGCGTTCAGATGTAAACTAAGGGAAAACGTGATAAGGCAGACTCATGTGTGGAATGCTTAGACCTTGAGTCCTTTGGACAAATATTTTTCTGTTTGCTCAGCAAAGCATGCTTTTACAAAATGTAAAGCTTCCTTCTGCTTAAATTCTCAGACATGGATTAGTACAAGGGAACGAAGAGAACATTCATCTTCCACAGTAGTCTAGTAGCCTGGGACCCCTGCAGATTTTATTGTTTTCTCCAGCCGTCTGCAGTATTTTTTTGCTTTTTCTGCCTTCCCTGGCCATCGGACTTTACTTTTATTCTATGTTAATTAGTGTTCTCTTATTTTAATTCTTACTTTGTATTTTTTCTCTTTCTTCATCATGTAAAGCACTTTGAGCTACATTATTTGTATAAAAATGTGCTATATAAATACATGTTGTTGTTGTTGTTGTAGTAAAATTGAAAATTAGGTAGTGCCATGCCACCTTCTGATTTAGATCTCCAATTTACTTTAGCAGGGAGAATTAACATTTTGAAGATGAATAACCTTCCTAAGCTTCTGTTCCTGTTTCAAAACATCCCCATATCTATAATAATAAAAGGCAAAGCCCTCACTGACTGACTGACTGACTCACTCACTGACTGACTGACTGACTGACTCATCACTAAGTCTCCAACTTCCCGTGTAGGTGGAAGGCTGAAATTTGGCAGGCTCATTCCTTACAGCTTACTTACAAAAGTTAGGCAGTTTTCATTTCAAAATTATACGCGTAATGGTCATAACTGGAACCTCTTTTTTGTCCATATACTGTAATGGTAGGCAGCAAGATGGCCGTAGGAGACTGAGTTGCATGTCGCGTCATCACGCCTCCCACGTAATCACGTGAACTGACTGTGACCTCAGTACGTAGAAAAGAAGGAGGAGCCCCAAAGAGCGCAGAAGAAAACATTCATTACACAATTGACAAGGCAGCGAAACAATAAGAAGCGAGTGAGTGACGCATACAAGCATCTTCATAAGACACGAGGTATAAAAAAGCACGGTGTAAACCGTAAGTCTAAATTAACTTTATAGAAACGCTCCCGCTGCCGTTTGCAATACCATATTCGCGAGATACAAGTTTAATGAGAAGACACGAGGTATAAAAAAGCACGGTGTAAACCGTAACCTTAACTTTATACAAACGCTCCCGCTGCCGTTTGCAATGCCATATTCGCGAGATACAAGTTTAATGAGAAGACACGAGGTATAAACGACAGTTTGCATCACTTTGTAACAGAGTTAAAATTGCTGTAGCGAGAAACTTTTAACTGCCGGGTCTTAGCTAACATTAAATAAACCCGTGGACATCGCAACATCACACAAGAGAGTGGCTCACGTGAAGTGACTGAACGCAGCAGGAGTGATCACTTGCATTAATCAAACCTGTTCAAAAAACACATTACACAATTGATAAGGTAGGAAAAGAATATGAAACAAGGCACGGTATAAACCGTAAGTTTAAGTTTATAGAAACGCTGCCGTTTGCAATACCATATTCGCCCCTGCGAAGCGCGGTGATTTTGCTATATATATTAAACTATTTCAACCATTGTATGATCTGCTTCTCGCAACTGAAAGAGGGCACCGTGGCAGAAGTTAGCCGACTTGCTCACCAACCACAAGCGTTACCTGGTAGGTAACCACCCATACAATCAGATTGTGAATCAGACTACGAATGCCTGCAATGTGATTACCCCGATCTACATGCTGTCAAATGAACGAACCTCACGCCGTGGCACAACGTTAGGGGCTTCGCCTCTACGTCCGAGGATCGATTCCCGTAAGGGAGTGCAGTGACTGTGTACTCCTGATGAGCCCACAATTACGGCGAAACACGTGTCGCATACTATGCATCTTCAAAGCACGGTGTAAACAGTAAGTTTAAATTGAGTTTATAGAAACGCTCCCGCTGCCGTTTGCAATACCATATTAGATGACTTTGTAACAGAGTTAAAATTGCTGGAGCGATAAATTTTTAACTGCCGGGTCATGTCGCGTGTTCTTGGGTAGGTACACCAAAAAATTTATACATTTATGCATGTAATGGGCAAACAAAAAATGTACTATACCCGAAAGCAGTACAGTAGTACTCAATGTATCTTTACTTCTTAAATGTTAATGTTTTAATGTTTAATAATTTATACGATTCTTATATGTTATTCAGATTCTTTTATCAAAATACCAGTAACAGCGCACTGCACGATAACGTGGAGTGAATACACTTGACATGACCATTCATAGTATTTATCCTCTTTCTCTGTACGTTTACCATTCGTTTGCTCAGAGGTTGATGCGTTTGCTGCTTAATGAGCAGCTCTTGACCCTAGCGTCCCGCTGCTTCTCTTCTTTCGTCGGCATCTTTTCCCGTTAAAACTGATTTCTTTTAAAACTTAGTATGTTTTCTTTAATTTTTCAGTTAAGCTGGCACTTAAGTCTTCAATCTGCCTCAAGAATGATTAGCGAAGGTGGTAGACAATGAAAACGTCAGCCGTACGCATCCGCCACGCACGCACTGGTGCGCGCAGCTGTGAGTTGATTCTACAATAAAATAAAATAAAGATAAAAAGAGTAATAACTTGCACCACCGCTATTCAATTACACTTACCTAACGCCTCTCCTAAGGGGAAATACTGTGGGATCTGGACATCCGTCAAAGCAGCAATCACAAGCCCGATTACAAAGCGGGAAGCTGTGATTTGTCGTCTCCCTCCCATGTAACAATCACAGCCCGTGTTGCAACGCACTATGTATGTATATGTATATATGTGTATGTGTGTGTATATGTATGTGTGTATATATATATATATATATATATATGTGTTCATATGTGTGGGAAAGCGAATAATAGACGTGACGTAGTATCTGTGTACCAAATTTCAAGTCAATAGGTGAAACGGTTTCCGAGCTACAGCTCATTTAAAATCCTGGACAGACAAACTAATAGCCACGGTACTGTTTTATAGAAGAACATTTTAATGTTTAATAATTTATATTTATATGCAATGTGCTTCTTATATATTACTTCATATTCTCAAATGATAATGATGTTAATGTTGTTTATATTGATTTCTATGTTATTGTAAGTGCTCTTTATTTGTGGAAAAATAAATTTGGCAATTTAACTTATTTTATACATACATTTTATTTTTTTCTCTTGCACTCAGTGAGTGAATCCACTGGCTAATCAGCTATATATATATATATATATGTATGTGTATATATATATGTGTGTATATATATATATATATATATATATATATATATATATATATATATATATATATATATATATAGATATAGATAGATAGATATATGTGTATGTATGTAGATATACAAATATGTATATATATGTATATATGTTTATATATATGTAGATATACAAATATGTATATGTATATATATGTATATGTGTCTGCATCTGTGTGTATATATATATATATATATATATATATATATATATATATATATATATATATGTATGTGTATATATATGTTGATATATGTATATATATGTGGATGTGTATATGTATATACAGTGGTGTGAAAAACTATTTGCCCCCTTCCTGATTTCTTATTCTTTTGCATGTTTGTCACACAAAATGTTTCTGATCATCAAACACATTTAACCATTAGTCAAATATAACACAAGTAAACACAAAATGCAGTTTGTAAATGGTGGTTTTTATTATTTAGGGAGAAAAAAAAATCCAAACCTACATGGCCCTGTGTGAAAAAGTAATTGCCCCCTGAACCTAATAACTGGTTGGGCCACCCTTAGCAGCAATAACTGCAATCAAGCGTTTGTGATAACTTGCAATGAGTCTATTACAGCGCTCTGGAGGAATTTTGGCCCACTCATCTTTGCAAAATTGTTGTAATTCAGCTTTATTTGAGGGTTTTCTAGCATGAACCGCCTTTTTAAGGTCATGCCATAGCATCTCAATTGGATTCAGGTCAGGACTTTGACTAGGCCACTCCAAAGTCTTCATTTTGTTTTTCTTCAGCCATTCAGAGGTGGATTTGCTGGTGTGTTTTGGGTCATTGTCCTGTTGCAGCACCCAAGATCGCTTCAGCTTGAGTTGACGAACAGATGGCCAGACATTCTCCTTCAGGATTTTTTGGTAGACAGTAGAATTCATGGTTCCATCTATCACAGCAAGCCTTCCAGGTCCTGAAGCAGCAAAACAACCCCAGACCATCACACTACCACCACCATATTTTACTGTTGGTATGATGTTCTTTTTCTGAAATGCTGTGTTCCTTTTACGCCAGATGTAACGGGACATTTGCCTTCCAAAAAGTTCAACTTTTGTCTCATCAGTCCACAAGGTATTTTCCCAAAAGTCTTGGCAATCATTGAGATGTTTCTTAGCAAAATTGAGACGAGCCCTAATGTTCTTTTTGCTTAACAGTGGTTTGCGTCTTGGAAATCTGCCATGCAGGCCATTTTTGCCCAGTCTCTTTCTTATGGTGGAGTCGTGAACACTGACCTTAATTGAGGCAAGTGAGGCCTGCAGTTCTTTAGACGTTGTCCTGGGGTCTTTTGTGACCTCTCGGATGAGTCGTCTCTGCGCTCTTGGGGTAATTTTGGTCGGCCGGCCACTCCTGGGAAGGTTCACCACTGTTCCATGTTTTTGCCATTTGTGGATAATGGCTCTCACTGTGGTTCGCTGGAGTCCCAAAGCTTTAGAAATGGCTTTATAACCTTTACCAGACTGATAGATCTCAATTACTTCTGTTCTCATTTGTTCCTGAATTTCTTTGGATCTTGGCATGATGTCTAGATTTTGAGGTGCTTTTGGTCTACTTCTCTGTGTCAGGCAGCTCCTATTTAAGTGATTTCTTGATTGAAGCAGGTGTGGCAGTAATCAGGCCTGGGGGTGGCTACGGAAATTGAACTCAGGTGTGATACACCACAGTTAGGTTATTTTTTAACAAGGGGGCAATTACTTTTTCACACAGGGCCATGTAGGTTTGGATTTTTTTTCTCCCTAAATAATAAAAACCATCATTTAAAAACTGCATTTTGTGTTTACTTGTGTTATATTTGACTAATGGTTAAATGTGTTTGATGATCAGAAACATTTTGTGTGACAAACATGCAAAAGAATAAGAAATCAGGAAGGGGGCAAATAGTTTTTCACACCACTGTATTTATGTATATACACTATGTTTATGTATATATATGTTTACATAACCTCTTTAACACACTACTTCTCCGCTGCGAAGCGCGGGTATTTTGCTAGTACATTAATAAATCTTTCTTCAAGAACTTGGATTCAATCCTAATCTCATTTATTTGGAATTCGAAAAATCCACGCATTCAAAAGGCTATGTATTTGATTCTAATAAAAGAGAGACAAGCTGAAAAAGGTTTCGTGATCCACCCCCCGTATATTGTGACAACCATCACTCAAATGAAAAATGCCACCAGAGCAGTCCAGAACGGGACAGACTAACAAGGGAAGGGGGTTGAACCTCATAGGCGGTGGGCAGGAAGAGGCGGATCCATGAGGGACTTGGCGGAAGTGAGGTCAGTAGGAGGGTGTGGTCAAGCAGGGAATGCGGGAACTGGTGGTGCTTTAGCTGGGCTGTAGAAGAGGGAGAAGTGACACTAGTGCACTTCATCAACCCCTGACTCTGCGTCTTACCCTCAGTCATTTAAGCCCTTAGACTGCCTCCCAAGCACACGTGTGTGACAGTATACAGGATTATGCATTATATTCTGGGAATGAATGTTATATTTTAAAGCAAGTTAAATACATATATATCTTTTTGTACCAAATCTCTCTCTCTTGTAATTATTTTCCACTATAGGTACAAAAGGGATGGGATTTGTTCTAGTCAGTTCTGCATCAAGAAACACATCCCAGGAGATAAAGAGCACCCCCTGCTGGAGACAGTGGCAAACTCCACTGTTTTTGTCATTGTCTTTTCCTTCCATCTCAACACTCTATCATAAAAGCCTCACTGAAGAAGTGCTAATGAGATGGAAAAGGACTTTTGTAGCTCAGTTACAGTGACCATTGTGTTCTCGGTCACCTCCATGAGCAAACAGCCAAGTCTAAGAAGAGTCCTGGTGGTTCTGAACTTCTTCCATCTCTCAATTTTGAGGTCACTGTGCTCCTGCGGAACACTCAAAGCTTTAGAAATGGTTTGATCCCCTTGTCCCAATCTATGCCTCATGACAATTGGACCACGGAGGTCTACAGAGAGTTCCATGGATGTCATGACTTGACTTTTGTCCTGACATGCAGTGTTGACTTGTGCAATGTTCTATACACAGGTTTGCACTAAAGGAAGGTCAAGTAATTGAATTTGCTGCAGGTGGACGCCAAATAAGTTCTGGACACATCTCAAGGAGAGCTGAAGCAAACCGGGTACACCTGAGAACAATTGGGAGAACCACAGAAAAGGGTCTAAATACTTACATGAATGAGTGATTTCAGTTCTTGTCTTTTAATACATTTGCAAACAATTCTGAAAACAGGTGTGGACCACCAGGGGGCGCACCAGCCAACCCGACCCCAACACAGACAGACGCAGGACACAAGTTCAGCACACACGCTTTTTATTTTCCTCTTTTGTCTTTCTCTTTGCCTTCACTTCTCCTCCTCCAGCAAGCTTTGTACGACTCTGGCTCTCACCCCTTTTATAAGGCACCCAGAAGTGCTCCAGGTGCTCGTTGTCCTACTTCCAGTGGAAGTACTGCATCAAAAGGACTCAACAGTTTTCCAGGAGCCTCCTGACAGAGGCCACAGGCCCCAAGCAGGGTTGAGCAGCCATGTTCCAAACCTGTGGCACTGCTGAATGCCAGGGGAGGCTGCCCTCTAGTGCTCTGAGGGAGGTAATGGTCTGGATACACTCTTTCCCTCAGACCTTCCGTTATTGGGGCTTCCGGCCGGACAACGGCCCCGGCTATCCGCCACAAGAGAGAATCTGAACTCTTTGCAAAGAACTCTAAGCACTATGTCAAGCAAAGACCAGGCACTGCTCATCACCTGCCTAATACCATTGTGGTATACTGAGTGTCCCATATAGGCGCAGGCAGTAGAAAGCGTCAATCGTTCTTCTTTATTATCTAAGTCTTACCTGAGGTAACCCTTGGAGCGCAAGCAACTTACACTGGTCAACAAGCATTTTGCTACTGGGATTATTTCACCTGTACTTTAACAAATGTCACTTGCTAATTCCAAATCTGAAAAAAGTTTTTGTCTAACATGTCCCGTTTTTTTAGTTATGAGGTTCCAGGTCTTGGACAACTAGAGTGACTGGACAGTAAAGGCTGTGGCAGACGGCCAGGACCCATGCCCGGCCAGGATGCCCCTTTGTCACTAGATTCGGGGGAGCAGCCATAGGAGCCACGCTACGTCCCTCGGAACCTTTGTTGGCAGCCCCCCTGGGTTGCGTCGGGTCAACTTTTGTGGAACACCGGAGCTCATCTCGGTTGGGCATTCGTGGCAACCACAAGGGGGAGCTGCATAGGGCTGCACGGCTTAACGAGCCCGTCTGTGTGGGAGCGTAGCCATACCCGGAAGTGCAGCCGGAAGTAGGTCAACGAGCACCTGCAGCACTTCCTGGTGGGCTATAAGAGGAACCTGCAGCCACTACTCAGGGAGCCAGAGTCGGGAGGGGGAGGAGGATGAGGATGATGATGATGATGAAGATGAAGCTGCCCTGGGAGGAGTGGAAGAAAGTAGAGTGTGGTTTGGGGTGATTTTTCTTTGTTTGTATTTTGGGACTGTGTTGTGCCTGTGGGGTTCACAGGGAAGACGTGCCCCACAGGTTGAAGAAATGAAAAATCTTTTTGTTTATTTTACACGTGCCTCCATTGTAAGTCTGTATCAGGTCGGCGCCAACCAAGCGCCAGTATCACAAGGTGAATTAACCATTTGAATAAATTACCGGTAATCCCCTAGGGATGCCATTGAGATAAAAGAATTTGCCACACATTACTAACAGCTGTGTGTTGTTTACCTTGTGATCATTTATTTTATTTAAAAATTATTCGTTTTTAATTAGTGGAAAAAATATTTGTTAGTTATTGAAGAAATCTCTCCGAGATTTTCAGGCGATGAACCAGGAGCGGACTGGGTCTCAAAACCGGCCTGGGGATCCTTCAACGAGTGAGGAGGTGATGAGGTTGACCCACTCGGCCCATTATTCATTGTGATTTTCTTAAAATTTATGTTGAGTATGCGGCTCGCTACTTGCTATGAGCCTATGATATGAACTCTATCTATCTATCTATCTATCTATCTATCTATCTATCTATCTATCTGTCTGTCTGTCTGTCTGTCTGTCTGTCTGTCTGTCTGTCTGTCTGTCTGTCTGTCTGTCTAAACTGTTGCCAAACTTAATCTGTACACTGTTGTTTAGGTACTTGTGTACTAAACAGATGGACGGCATGACAAAGGAAAACAGAAGTGTTTTGACAAATTCATAACATATTTATTGGGATAAAAAAAAATATACAGAAGTTTACAGAAATTGGAATATTATAGAAATACATACAATTGGAACTTATTATTACATTTCAATTTTGATGCCAACGTCTAGCTATGGCGTTGAACACCCTTTTGAAGATATTGTCTGCTGCTTTTCTGCGGAACATGAATTCCGCCAAGTACGATTCAATCATTTCTCGCCTAGTCCCTCTCTCCCTCTTGTTTCGCCATTTGGGGCTGCCCCAAAGTCTCTCGATCATCTGCGTGTGGACTCCACTTTTTGGGTCAATGAAATTGTACTTGTGATTCACAGTCAGATGTTGGAATCCTTGCCTTTCAAACTCATTTGTCACGTATGCCTTCCAGGAGTCGGAGTAAATAGTGGTACCCGGTTTTATGTGATTCACTATTTGCTTACCAAGGGTGGCGAAACTGTGGTCGGGGACTTGTCCGCGAAAACATTCCCCAGTTTCTCGACAGACACCCCCAAAAATCCACTGCTGGGGAAGAACTCGCTCCGCGTTATTTTTCCTTTTGCTGATCAGGCTTTTGTCAACTTCAACAATAGTGTTAGATCCATCTTTTTCACCCTCGCTTGAATGGCACATTTCCAAAGCACAAATTTATTCAGCTTGAAACAGGAACAGCGCGGTTATTTATTGCAGTGGGGGCTACCACTCTACTACACCCAGACACACCAAACGGGCTAGGCCAGGGCCAGGTCAGGGTTCCCCGCCTCACCCATCGAGTGACAGACGCCTTGCATGAGGAGACGGTGAGCTTGCCGTTGCCTCTGTGGTGCTGCGAACCTGCGGTTGCCTCAGCGATGGACAAGAAGCCCTTGACAGACGCATCAATCGCATTTCGGCGTCTCGCCCCATTGGGAAGGGTCTCAAAAGAGTTAAAAAATCCAGTTCACACCCAAGTGTCCGAAAGTCATTACTGACACAGTTAACGTGTAACGTAAGAAGCAGCTGGGCAACAATACTCACTACAGAAAAACAAAGACAGAAACAAAAATTCAACTAAACAAGTCCGCCTTCCTCATTTTTCCAGAGATTGGCAACTCCCTTAGTAACAACTGCAGGGATCCCATGACCTCGCGTGGAAACATGGAAAGAATTATATAGAACAATCAATAAAGGATACATTTCCAGCCTTAAATATTTTTAGATAAACATGTCAAATAAAGTCTCCTTTGACTGATATGTGGAGTTGTTGTTTCTGTAGGCTGCAACAGAAGTAGGCCGTACATCAAAAGCTCCAATCCCTGACATGTACCTTTGGGGAATAAACAGGTGGGTCTTTGGGAAACTAATTGTAAGATAGTTATTGACTTTTACTTCTGGCTCCTCATCACTTCGCAACCTGTGCTGCAGCGGCGTGATGCAGGTTTTTCAGTAACTGAGCATAGCCCATAATAACTAAAGGGATTGCCACGGAATTTTCTAGAACAACAATTTAGATTCTTCCATTTAGTAAAGCTGGTTAATTCAACTTCAGGGGGATGGAGAGCCGGGGTGCAGCCTCTCGGCCCTTTAGGCCACACTCACTCAGTTGTGGAGTCATGTTTTTGGACTTCTCTGGTTTGATTTGTGGAATTTTTGCTTGTTTATTTCTTTATATTTGTTCATTTTATTGTATTGTGTTTAATAGCACAACTAAACAGGGTCTCTTTGTATAAAATGGATTGTCAAAAATGGTGCCAACTCTAACAATTTGGTATTTATGTTTAAATGATGATAGATAGATAGATAGATAGATAGATAGATAGATAGATAGATAGATAGATAGATAGATAGATAGATAGATAGATAGATAGATAGATAGATAGATAGATAGATAGATGTGAAAGGCACTATATTGTGCATAGATAGATAGATAGATGTGAAAGGCACTATATAATGCATAGATAGATAGATAGATAGATAGATAGATAGATAGATAGATAGATAGATAGATAGATAGATAGATAGATAGATAGATAGATGTGAAAGGCACTATATAATGCATAGATAGATAGATAGATAGATAGATAGATAGATAGATAGATAGATAGATAGATAGATAGATAGATAGATAGATAGATAGATAGATGTGAAAGGCACTAAATAATGCATAGATAGATAGATAGATAGATAGATAGATAGATAGATAGATAGATAGATAGATAGATAGATAGATAGATAGATAGATAGATAGATAGATAGATAGATGTGAAAGGCACTATATTGTGCATAGATAGATAGATAGATAGATAGATAGATAGATAGATAGATAGATAGATAGATAGATAGATAGATAGATAGATAGATAGATAGATAGATAGATAGATAGATAGAAATTGAAAGGCACTATATGATAGATAGATAGATAGATAGATAGATAGATAGATAGATAGATAGATAGATAGATAGATAGATAGATAGATAGATAGATAGGAATTGAAAGGCACTATATGATAGATAGATAGATAGATAGATAGATAGATAGATAGATAGATAGATAGATAGATAGATAGATAGATAGATAGATAGATAGATAGATAGATAGATAGATAGATAGATAGATAGATAGATAGTGTGAGCAGTCAAAGGGTGTTGCTGAGCCCCCATACCCCAGATACACAAGACCCAACACCACACTGGTTCAATAAAAGGATTTGTATTGTGGGAAACCCTTCCAGTAAGGGTTTCCCACGTACACAGTTCTTAAGAAGACAATTAACGCAGCCAATACACCGAATAAATACTTGCTCTTCAGTCTCTCTTTTCTCTCTGTCTGCCTCCCTCCAACTGGTGTTGCTTTTCTTCCTCTAATCTCTGACTCATTGATGTGAGGTGGGCAGCTCCTTTTATCTAATCCTCGGGAGTCCTTCCGGTGATATGATGCTGCAGCTCCAAAGCACTTCCAGGTGAGATTGGAGCCCTATGGAGTAGGGAATCCTGCAACTCCCCCTAGTAGACCCCATGGGACCCAACAAGGCTGTACCCCGGGACTACAATACTTGGCATGCCTTCTTGACACCCATGGTGCTGTCATTTAGCGCCCTGGGAGAGACAAAGCCCTGTGTAAGCTGTCTCCCCCTGTCCTTACACATTGAAGGAGACCTGGCCAGGTAAGGACAGATATGATAAGGATAGATAGATAGATAGATAGATAGATAGATAGATAGATAGATAGATAGATAGATAGATAGATAGATAGATAGATAGATAGATAGATAGATAGATAGATAGATAGATAGATAGATAGATAGAGTAGAAATTTTTCCATTTAACGTTAAATCTAAATCATAATAAATTATGCAGAAAGTTAAGGGGTCTGAATTCTTTCTGAATTACCTGCATGAGTCTGATAGGTTTCATAATTATGGCAATAAAAGTTAACCTGTTAAGAGTTTTGATAAAGTACATCATATACAATAAAAAGGTGTAAGAAAGCACAGATAATCAAGTGTTGGGGCACCCGTGGGCAAACCCCATATACTGTAATTAAAAACAAAATGGGAGTTATAAACATGTTAAAAATAGAAAGCAAACGTCTTCACAAATGCAAGTCTCAAAAGTGACTGCTCCAAGATGGTGGAAGTTCTGGTGATAAGGACTTCGGTAGGAAGAGGCGGGTCCAGGTGGACAGACACCAGAAGTGATGTCATGGGTGGTAAAGCCTTCAATCTTCCTGTCTTCTGAGGGAGGAAGCGATAAGGTGCTAGTTAACAGTGCCACCCGAGCCTTTAACAATTGACACACGGTAGAAAATGAATGAATAAATCTGGAATCTCCCCCTGACGTGTGCTCAAGGTGAAAGCTTAACTTTCATAAGTGAAAATAACTTGAATTTCCAAACATCGGTACAGCATGTTAAATGTCATTTTGTGAGCAGTGAGCCCACTGAGATCCAGCGTTTGCATCTCAAATAGAAAACCCTTCATTGAATATTTTTCCAGTCTTCAAATTGAGGAGTCTAAGAAACAAAAGAGTTTATTAGAGGTAAGTACAGCATGGAAGGTTTCATTTTCCTTGAACAGGATTTTTACGTCTAAGGGAGATTAAATCGGCTTCCCCAGGTGGTCCCTGACAGTACCTTTTCATTTGCTATTTCTATCCTAACCACCTTTATCATTAAACTCATTTAAACTGTTACAGCTGAGCATTAAAGAAAAAGAAACGGTGTCCTATTTTTAAACAATTTGAACTTTGTTGCTGTGAATGCAGTCTGCCTTATACAGAATATTTATTATTATGGAGGGTTACATGATATTCATTAAACTTTAAACAATTTTACTGAAATTATATGGTGTTGCAAAAGCTTTTACGCTCTGTTTAATAATAATGGTTGAGAAACATCCATTACTTTATCTATTTAATGAAACTGCGGGAAGCAATAGTAATGTCACAAGGCCAGTCTGATCCTACAAGCTGAAGCTGAACCTGAGTGGAGTGGCAGATCATTTCAGGGCACGCTGGGGAGCATGTCTGTCCATTCATCCATTTTCAAATCCTTTTAGTCCACAACTTAGCAGTATTGTTCACAGGAATCAGCCTCACACGGGTTTCCAGTCCCATTACTGGACATACTCAGCATCCATTGTCAGGTGTCACCGTACCAGGATATGTCATTCAGATGGAGGATTGACCCCTTAGTAGTTCATAAATCTATCTATCTATCTGCAGCACCCCCTGGCAGCACTGACAGAACCCATCAGGGCTGTACCAAACTCCAACTTCCATGGATCCCTGTGGGACTTCATGGTGCAGTAGCAACCCAGGAAGGCTGCCATCTAGGGCCCTGGCTATCCACCACACTATCTATCTATCTATTGTGGAGACTGGCTCGGACACAGACAGGCAGACACGTTCATGTCACCCAACACACGTTTATTTACAATATATACATTGTCCATACTGTGCTCACAAGCCCCAAAGACCCCAAAGTCCTGGCCACAACACAATGCCTTCTTCGGGCCGCCTCCTTGTCCTCCTCCTCCTGACGTCATCCTACTTCCTCCCGACTCTTGTCCTTGACTGGAGGGAGGCGGCCCCTTTTATCCACACCCAGATGTGCTCCAGGTGCTCCCCGGCAATCTTCCACAGACACTCCCCAGTGTGGCGGAAGTGTCGGCTGTGTACCCGGAAGCACTCCGGGTGTCCCCTCTTCTCTTCCCCCCAACACTTCCTGGTGTGGCGGAAGCGCTGGGGTCCAGGGTCCCCAAGGCATCAGACCCCCAATACAACCAGGGCGGACGCCCCCTCATGTTCTGGAGGAGGAATGAGCCCTCCTCCTGTCCTTCTGGGCGTCCCGGCTGGGCATGGACGCCTGCCGGGCACCACACTATCTATCTATCTATCTATCTATCTATCTATCTATCTATCTATCTATCTATCTATCTATCTATCTATCTATCTATCTATCTATCTATCTATCTATCTATCTATCTATCTATCTATCTATCTATCTATTATATACTGTCTTCTTTTGCTTTCAAGACAGCCTCATTTGTTCATGGCATGGATTCCACAAGATGATGAAAAAAATCCTTTGAGATTGTGGTCCATGTTGACAGACCATGTTTTCTATCTATCTATCTATCTATCTATCTATCTATCTATCTATCTATCTATCTATCTATCTATCTATCTATCTATCTATCTATCTATCTATCTATCTATCTATCTATCTATCTATCTATCTATCTATCTATCTATCTATTATATACTGTCTTCTTTTGCTTTCAAGACAGCCTCATTTGTTCATGGCATGGATTCCACAAGATGATGAAAAAAATCCTTTGAGATTGTGGTCCATGTTGACAGACCATGTTTTCTATCTATCTATCTATCTATCTATCTATCTATCTATCTATCTATCTATCTCTATCTATCTATCTATCTATCCTATCTATCTATCTATCTATCAATCTATCTATCTATCTATCTATCTATCGTGGCAGGGGGCTGGGGGTCACACCCAGCCAGGACACCTGAAAGGACCGGGAAGCAATCTATACGTCCCCCAGGCCACAAGGGGGCAACCACGGGGACGGGGCGTGGAGGCTC
Source organism: Erpetoichthys calabaricus (assembly GCF_900747795.2). Lineage (NCBI taxonomy): Eukaryota > Metazoa > Chordata > Cladistia > Polypteriformes > Polypteridae > Erpetoichthys > Erpetoichthys calabaricus. The sequence goes on from NC_041408.2 coordinate 84,991,526, forward strand.
AAACCCGTTGGGGCCTGTGGCTACCGCCAGGGGGAGGCCCAAGCCTCATAGAGCCAGGGAGATCTGCACTTCTGCCACACCTGGGAAGGTGGAGGAAGGACCTTCCAGGATGCCCGGAGTGCTTCTGGGTGCTCATGTAGCACTTCCGCCACACCAGGAAGTGAAGAACATCAGCGAGCACCAGGAGCACATCTGGGGGGGGCCGCCTTCCTACAGTCGGGGAGCGAGATTCAGGTGCTGGAGGAGGACGAAGCTCCAGCGCGAGGAAGAGAGGCGGCCCATGGACATTAAAAGGCCCGTGATTTGGGGTGATTGGTGCAGGAGCACTGTGTGCTATGCAGGACTATGTGAGGGACATTGGGTTTAATAAACCTGTGTGTTTTATAATAATACCAATGTTTGTCTGATGGTGTTCAGGCTAGCTCTCACACTATCTATCTATTGTGCCTTTCACATCTATCTATCTATCTATCTATCTATCTATCTATCTATCTATCTATCTATCTATCTATCTATCTATCTATCTATCTATCTATCTAATCTATCTATCTATCTATCTATCTATCTATCTATCTATTTCTCTATCTATCTATCTATCTTATTTTCTCAAGCTGTACATTCATGGTGTGAATCTCTCGTTCCACCACATCCCAAAGGTGTTCCATTGGATTCAGATTTGTTAACTGGGAAGGCCACTGAAGAGCCCTGAGCTCATTGTCATATTTCTGATAGCAGTCTAAGACAACTTTTACTTTGTTACATGGCTCATTCTCATGCTCGAAGTCCCCATTAGAAGATGGGTCAATTGTGGCCATGAAGGGATGCGCACGGTCAGCAGTGATACTCAGATAGGTCATGACATTCAAGTGACATTCAAGTGATGATTGATTGGTATAAATGGGCATGCCAAAGTGTCTCAAGAAAACATTCCCCACAGAATTACACCATCAGCACCATCAGCTTGGACTGTTGACACAAGGCACTGATTTATGCTGTCAGTGCCTACCATCTGTGTGCCTCCGCTAAAAATAAAGTCTTCATTTTTTCCAGTTTTGGGGAGCCTGTGCTTACTGTAGCCTCATCTTCCTGTTCACAGCTGATGGGAGTGGAACCTGACGTGGTCTTCTGCTTTTGTAGCCCATCTGCCTCATGGTTTCACCTGTTGTGCATTCTGTGAAACTTCTGTGCTCACGTCAGTTGTACAAAGTGGTTACCTGAGTTACTGTAGCCTTTCTGTCTTTTCATCCTCCTTAACCTTTCTCATCAACAAGGCGTGCTTTTGTCCACAGAACTGCCACTCCATCCATCCATCCACCATCCATCCTGCAGCCATCCATCCATCCTCTTCCGCTTACCCGAGGTCGGGTCGCGGGGGGCAGCAGCTTTGAGCAGAGATGCCCAGACTTTCCTCTCCCCGGCCACTTCTTCTAGCTCTTCCAGCGGAATCCCAAGGCATTCCCAGGCCAGCCGGGAGACATAGTCCCCTCCAGCGTGTCCTGGGTCTTCCCCGGGGCCTCCTCCCGGTTGGACGTGCCTGGAACACCTCACCAGGGAGGCGTCCAGGAGCATCCTGATCAGATGCCCGAGCCACCTCATCTGACTCCTCTCGATGCGGAGGAGCAGCGGCTCTACTCTGAGCCTCTCCCGGATGACTGAGCTTCTCACCCTATCTTTAGGGAAAGCCCAGACACCCGCGGAGGAAACTCATTTCATCCGCTTGTATTCGCGATCTCGTTCTTTCGGTCACTACCCATAGCTCATGACCATAGGTGAGGGTAGGAACATAGATCGACTGGTAAATTGAGAGCTTTGCCTTACGGCTCAGCTCCTTTTTTCACCACGACAGACCGATGCAGACCCCGCATTACTGCGGACGCCGCACCGTTCCGCCTGTCGATCTCACGCTCCAATCTTCCCTCACTCGTGAACAAGACCCTGAGATACTTGAACTCCTCCACTTGAAGCAGGATCTCGCTCCCAACCCTGAGAGAGCACTCCACCCTTTTCCGGCTGAGGACTATGGTCTCGGATTTGGAGGTGCTGATTTCCATCCCAGCCGCTTCACACTCAGCTGCAAACTGATCCGGAGAGAGCTGAAGATCACGGCCTGATGAAGCAAACAGGACAACATCATCTGCAAAAAGCAGTGACCCAATCCTGAGTCCACCAAACTGGACCCCCTCAACGCCCTGGCTGCGCCTAGAAATTCTGTCCATAAAAGTTATGAACAGAATCGGTGACAAAGGGCAGCCCTGGCGGAGTCCAACTCTCACTGGAAACGGGTTCGACTTACTGCCTGCAATGCGGACCAAGCTCTGACACCGGTTGTACAGGGACTGAACAGCCCTTATCAGGGGGGCCGGTACCCCATACTCCCGGAGCACCCCCCACAGGATTCCCCGAGGGGCACGGTCAAACGCCTTTTCCAAGTCTACAAAACACATGTAGACTGGTTGGGCGAACTCCAATGCACCCTCCAGGACTCTGCTAAGGGTGTAGAGCTGGCCCACTGTTCCGCGACCAGGACGAAAACCACACTGTTCCTCCTGAATCCGAGGTTCGACTATCCGATGGAACCTCCTCTCCAGAACCCCCGAACAGGCTTTTCCAGGGAGGCTGAGGAGTGTGATCCCTCTGTAGTTGGAACACACCCTCCGGTCCCCCTTCTTAAAGAGGGGGACCACCACCCCGGTCTGCCAATCCAGAGGCACTGTCCCTGATGTCCACACGATGTTACAGAGACGTGTCAGAACTGCCACTCGCCGAATGTTTTTTTGTTTATCGCACCAATCTGAGTAAACTCTTGAGACTGTTGTGGGTGAAAAGCCCAGGAGAACAGCAGTTACAGAAGTAGCCCATCTGGCACCGACAATCAGGCCAGTCACTGTGAACACAGTGTTTGAGGTGAACATAAACTGAAGCTCCTGACCTGGATCTGCAGGATTTGATGCCTTGCTCTTCTGCCACGTGATTGGATGATTGGATAATCGCATTGATAAGCAGGTGTACAGGTTGTGGCGGCCGGCCAGCGCCCTTCTCTGGCTGGGACGCTTCCACTCTGGGAGGACCAGGGGAGCAAGCGTGGCCAGAGTGTTACCTCCCCCTGGAGTGCTGGATGGCAGCCCCCCTGGGTTTGCAGTGGTACCTAGGACTCACGCAGGGCTCCGTGGGAGTTGGGGTTTGGTGCCGGTGTTCTGACGATTTGTCCTACTTTGTCGAAGTATCCTACCGTAGTTTATTTATGGAAATGTTAACATTTCTCAATTTATTCTATATGCATCATTTAATGCCCGAAAGAGACACAGCCTGATGCAAAGATTTCACAAGACAGTCATTACTCGTGCATGGATACAATGGGCTGTACAAGATTAAAAGTCACACATGCAAAATATACAACTTATAAAATGCTGACAGTAAATACCTATGCAGTAAACTGTAATAATTGCATAAATGTAGGAAGGCTAAGAAAAGCATACATATTACTGAAATAACACTTACCTCAAACTTCAACACTAGGTAGAAAAGTTGCGTAATTTTGGTCTGCGCATGCGTAGTATCATTGAGTAGATCATTTCGATGGGTAGGATGTTTCGTTAGAACACCGGCCTGTTGGGATCCAGGGGCATCGCTGAGCCCTTCTAGGCAGTTCTTCTGCCTCACTCCGAAGGGCTGCTGGAAATACATCATCAAGCACCTGGAGCACTTCCGGGGGTGTTATAAAAGGGGCCAGCAGACACTACTCGGGGAGCCAGAATCAAGAGGAGGAAGATGAAGCTTGACCGGGAGTAGTAGAGGAGAGAAGTGAGAGAGAAAGAAAAGAGAAGAAGAGGAAGAAGAAAAGAGAAGAATTGCTGCTATATCGTGCTGGTGGGACTGTGTTATACTTGTGGGAAACGAAGTTAGCGTTTCCCACGAGGAAAAATAACAATAAAGTCCTGTGTGCCGGTCTTTGTGCCTCCTGTGTCTGTCTGTGTCGGGTCAGTGAGTGTGTATATACGGCCCCACGGCTACCTAATCCAGTTTAGTGTCACTGAAGCCTATCCTGGCCGCATCAGGCACAAGGCGGAATGAAACCCTGGAAAGAATAACCAGTCCATCGCAGCTCACATTAATAATGAAGATATATAAAGCCCAAAACTGTAATACACTGCAATTAGTAAAATGAATTCCTTCACAAAGTGAAAACTGCACCATGCAGGACAATAGCAGGTAAATTTAGCAAACGAAAGGTTTCCCAGAATAAATTTAATTCAGTAAGCTTTATGGTGTACAATTTGATGCCCGTCATTTGCTGAAACTCTCTTACTTCTCCCACACATTCTAAAGTGGAGAAGTGGAATTAAAAAAAGATTTCCAGTTCCCTCTGCACTTAATTGTTTCCTGTAGAAACCAGTGTTGCCATTTAGAGCTTTCTTCTGACTATTACAGCTTTGAAACAGAGTAACCGGCATTTAATTGTTGAAATAATTGCTTATTTAGATTTCATTCTTTTTCTTTTGATTTCTTTCTGGATGAAAAAAAAAAATTAAGCCTGGTTCAGAATCCCTAGGTGTGAATGTGCACATCTTTTGTTGTATTTCCTCTTTTGTTTAATCATTACCATCCGTGTACAAAACACATTATTTTCTTTTTCTGCAGTTATTTCTGCTGTCTTGGATAATTGTGTGCTGATGCATTGCCGCAAAGCCCAAAGCAGACTGCAGGGAGAAGACATCTTTTGTTAGGCAGAACTTAATGTAGTTAGAAATACAGAGAGGATCGGCAAAATAAAGGAAAGATCTTTGGAAATTGATTTAATAGGACATTGGGCCCAGGGACGTCTGGCCAGCATCATGGGCCCCCGGGCAAAGTAGTGCACCGGGGCCCCTGTTTTGATAGCAAAACAGAAACATACATAGGCATCTGAAAATCTGCGGGCCCTTATGGTCCAGTGCCCATTGTGCCCATAAAATATTGAGACTACCCTGATTGGGCCATGGTTGGCAATCAGAATAGCTTTAACGAGCATTGGCTTAGATTTTACAAAAGTCCACCCATCCCTTTTCTACCACTTATCCAGATCTGAGCAGTAGGAGCAGCAATCTAACCAAAGATGTCCAGACGTCCCGTATCCCCGCCACCTCCTTCAATGTGGCAGACTACATGATGAGGTGGGGTCTGTGATGATGTCCTGAAGAGAGAAACGTAGTTGGAATACCTTGTGAGGATTGTTTGGATTTGAAAACAACAACAACATATTTCTTGTTTTGCCCAAAATCATACAAGGAATGTCTCAATGGACTTTACAGTAACAGGCCCTGTTTTTTGGATAGGGCACCAGTCTTGACACCCTAAGAAGACAAGAAAGACATTCTCCCAAAAAACCCCTTTGTAGGGAAAAAAAAAATTGGAAATCTTGGGAAAGGCAATTCAGAGAGGTAGGCTTGGCAGTTAATGGTATACACGACACACAAAACAGAACACAAGTAATCCTCTCCATAGAGCTTGATGGTCAATCTGTCATAGCCGCCTCAGAAATACAACACAACTGCACAAACCACTTTGCTCTTGCACAGCACTTCTCACCACGTGCAGGCACAGACCCCCACAACAAATCCATCCACCCATCCATTTTCCAACCCGCTGAATCCGAACACAGGATCAAGGGGGTCTGCTGGAGCCAATCCCAGCCAACACAGGGTACCAGGCAGGAACCAATCCCGGGCAGGGGCCAACCCACCACAGGACACCCACACACCAACACACACACACTAGGGCCAATTTAGAATCACCAATCCACCTAACCTGCATGTCTTTGGAGTGGGAGGAAACCCACGCAGACACGGGGAGAACATGCAAACTCCACGCAGGGAGGACCTGGAAGCGAACCCAGGTCCCCAGGTCCCCAGATCTCCAACTGCGAGGCAGCAGTGCTACCCACCGTGCCGCCCCCCCCCCCCCCCCACAACAAATCTCAAGGCAAAATGCAAGAAAAAATGATACCACTCACTAAATACAGAACTATCACATATGATGATATACATTTGTTCAAATACATCACAAAATGGAGATGAATGAACTTAAACGAGAAAGAACAACACCTGCCCATCAGCTAATTGTAGCACCACAGCCAGATAGTGGAAGAGGAGTCGGAGACCAGCCAGACACAGTCAGAGTCCTGGAGACCTCGGCCAGCAAATCACCTCCCCCTTTTGGCCATTCTACAGCTGAGTCAGTGCTGGGTCAGCCAATCAGATGAAAGGACCCTCCTACCCGATGATTCCAATGCTCCTTTATCTGAGGTGACTTTTCAATAGACAGGCAAACAACTTGGCAGTAGAGCAGTGACACCAAGTGCCACATGGGTATACCGAGAAGAGAAACTGAATACTAGAGAGTTAGTAACAGTATTACTTATGTTTTAGTACTAATGATTAACAACAGACATACTGTACAGTCTGCAGAGCTAATCAGCAGCTCTAGTCAGGGTATGCTTTTGTTCATTCCAACTTCTGCCGGAAGTGAATCAGGCAGAATTTCCCATGTCTGGTCCACAGAGATAGAAGAGAAAGGTTTATTGCACCCTGCCACCCCCTGGCCTGGCATGGAATTACCTTCTTTTGGTCCTTCTAGCTGCCTCCCATGTACGCGCGCAAGTCCCTGTCTTACTTTACCAAAACCAACTTTATTCAACTTGGAACAGGAACAGTAGGGTTATTTATTGCAGCAGGAGCTACCACTCTCTTATACACAGACACCGCAAACAGGCAGAGTTGTGATCAGGTTAGTGGCCAAGTTATACCATTCCCTACATTTATAATATTCCTTGCATCACCCATCGACGAAAGGCACGTATAGTGCGATCTCGATCGGCTCGTAGTTGTTTCCACGGTGCTATGCTGCTGCACTGCGAACCTGCGGTTGCCTCGGCAAAGGACAAGCAGTCCTTCACAGATGCGGCAGTCACGCTTTGGCGTATTGTCCCATTGGGGAGGTCTTAAAAAAGTTCAGAAACCTCACAAGTTTTACAATAGATAATGAAATATTCACTTCCACCCCCTATAAGTTAAAGTTAATGGAATGTTCTTAATGTTGGCTCTGTGTGACAATAGCATAGCCCTTTGATTGGAGTTGGATAGCTAGAGAGAAATATAAACTGTAAGTCCGAGAGTCATCAAGGGCCTGTCGTTTAGCTGATCGTTAACTACGTCAGCAGTTCTCAAACTGTGGGGAAGTAACAAAAAAGGGGGCACGAATGTTGCCATATGTGGCATAATTTCGCTATTCGTAGGAAAATTTTAAACTTGTAGCGGTGTATCGGCAGTAAATAATATAGGAATAAATTTTATTAGGGCTTCAAAAAAACGTTAGGGGGGCGCGATTAAAACTGTTATGAAAACTCGGGTCGCAAATACTTAAAGGTTGAGAAACGCTGAACTACGTTATGTACGAAGGTCAAACGTAAGTTCTAGCATGTGTGATAACAGATAGAAACCTTAAGAAATGTAACCCAGATACTTAACCCTCATGACGTCAGACACAGAAGCACACCCCCGCGCGCCATTGAGTTTTTGCCACATGCTGCACATGGAATTTTTTCCAGTCACACGACGTTGCGGACGAGTTGCCATGAATTCAAAGTAGCGAATTTGGCTGAGAGGCTGGTTAAGTGGGCACCAGAATGATAAATGAAGGGCTGAATATAATGCACAACAGGTCACCATCTGTTGTGGTGTGAAATTCTGTATATAAGTTGATAAATATTTTGTATGTCTTTATCTGTAACTTAGACATTAGTGTTATATCATTGATAACAACAGCAATGGTTTGATGGTTAAGAACCCCCATCCCCCCCAACCTTTTTAGGACTGAGTCTTTGTAATTTTATGACAGGGTTTGGGGAAGTGCCTAAAACCAGTTTGGCAAGTGATTCTCTGCAGGGCTCTCTCAGTCAACCCCCCGCATGGAGGCCAACTACCTCGCTGGCAAGCTTCACCTTAACAAATGGCACTGGGGGGCAGATGTGAAACCTATTGTGTCACACCAGCGTTCTATTGGTCTATAGTTGCTTGAAGCAGTACCATGACGCCCCATTGGCTGTAGGGTTTGCACAGAGAATTTGCTGGCCTTACCCCCCTCCCTCTCTCTCTCATATCATCTGATGACGGAGCATCTCACACACCATCAAGTGAAAAAGACCACACTGAGAAGCACAACTCGGCAGCCATATTGGGACAGGCATGCTGCCTGGTCTGGAGAAAAGCTGACTAAAAATGATGACTTAACTAGAGACATTTTAACCCTTAAACTACCACATACTTGGTTGGGTTAATGCACCCCAGGATGCCAAATACTTTTTTGTTGCACTTTTTAAGGAAACGTCACAATGCAGCAAGAAAAAAATGACATTTTAATGGAACACATATTTTTTTCATCCAAAGAGTGTCACAATTACTGATCATTTTACACACTGCCAATAAACTATTGTAGCAAGGCTACATAACGGACAGTCGGGTTAGCCTTCTGAATTGTCCGTCACTTTATAATGTTGACTGGGAGGGTGTTTTAAATAGCCCTTCAGGCACCTTTGGTGACATCCCGTTCTGGGAGGATCCCGCCCGAGTAAACTTTCCAGCTGCCTGTTGCCAGCGTAAGGTTGCCATAACAACCGAGAGGGGCAAGGATTTTCGGCGGGAAACTTTCTCTTTTTAAGGGGAATGGCGGAACAAGTAGAGAGGAGAAAAAGAAAGGATAAGGCTGAAGGCATCGCAGCGACTATCCACGCTCTAAGAACTATTCAGGATTTTACTTCACCCAGGGACGTCTGCTATTCATGGGTGGCCACCCCGAAGAAATATTCAAGGACGAATCCCCGAGAAGAGGCCAGGGTCTGGTGTTCTCCGGGTGCTCCCGTCTGGTGAGTCGGATTCCTGAGTTTTATTCTTCGTGATAGTCCGCGGAGAAGCCGTTCCGCCAAAGGACGAGTGTGTTTCCTGCTTTCACGGAGGAACTAAACTGCAATGTTTCTTGTTTTCCTATATTTTGGACTAAGTGAAATCTAATCTTTTGCATTCTCAAAGAACAGTTTTTCTTATTATTTACCTTTTTTCTTTTTTTTGTCTGTGTCAAACCGGGAGTTAGTATTTGGGCGCTAGGGAGGGCGTCTGGGGAAGGGGTTCACTAAGGGGCACACAGGCACCGGTCAAGTTAATGTAACAGCCACTGTTAATATTTTTTTTTTTTTTGTTCCACTTCCTGTTGTGTTTTATTTGCTGCAAATTATTAAGAAGGGAATCGTGGCAAGAGGGGACGAGGACCGATTATATGGTTGTGCTATTATGCTTTCAAACATCGTCCACCCCCCTGTACGTGTTGTGAAGTGTAGGAATCGCATTCCCGTATTGTGCGGTTGCTACACTATAAAAACTATAAAAAAAACTACTGGTACAATACGTACAAGGTGCAGCTCATGCCATTGATGAAATACAGTAAATCACAGAGACAATTGCACTTGAACTGACTGCACGCAAGCACACAGAGGCCAATGCTTACACTCTCAGGCTAGGGGGCGCCAGTGGTCATGAGCTGGCTGCTCAACAAATGTACGGCGCTGACTGATCACCTCTGATGTGCTGGAAAATTGCACTGGGAACTGACTATAGCCGGCTGTGGTGTTCAACGACAGTGTTCAGAAGCCATTAAGAAGGCTTACAGAATGTCAGGTTATATAGCGCCTTGATGTGTGGGGTACAAATCGTGATGAAAAAGGAGCTGAGCCGTAAGGCAAAGCTCTCAATTTACCAGTCGATATATGTTCCTACCCTCACCTATGGTCATGAGCTATGGGTAGTGACCGAAAGAACGAGATCGTGAATACAAGCGGCTGAAATAAGTTTCCTCCGCATGGTGTCTGGGCTTTCCCTTAAAGATAGGGTGAGAAGCTCAGTCATCCGGGAAGGGCTCAGAGTAGATCCGCTGCTCCTCATCATCGAGAGGAGTCAGATGAGGTGGCTCGGGCATCTGATCAGGATGCCTCCTGGACGCCTCCCTGGTGAGGTGTTCCGGGCACGTCTAACTGGGAGGAGGCCCCGGGGAAGACCCAGGACACACTGGAGGGACTGTGTCTCTCAGCTGGCCTGGGAATGCCTTGGGATTCTCCCAGAAGAGCTAGAAGAAGTGGCCGGGGAGAGGGAAGTCTGGGCATCTCTGCTCAAGCTGCTGCCCCCGCGACCCGACCTCAGATAAGCGGAAGAGAATGGATGGATGGATGGACATATTTTTTTCATGTAAACAGCATCACAATAACTGTAACACTGATCATTTTACACACTGCCAATGAACTATAAAAACTATAAAAAAAACTACTGGTACAACATGTACAAGGTGCAGCTTATGCCATTGATGAAATACAGTAAATCACCGAGACAATTGCACTGGAACTGACTGCACTCAAGCACACAGAGGCCAATGCTTACGCTCTCAGGCTAGGGGGCGCCAGTGGTCATGAGCTGGCTGCTCAACAAATGTACAGCGCTGATTGATCACCTCTGATGTGCTGGAAAATTGCACTGGGAACTGACTATAGCCGGCTGTGGTGTTCAACGACAGTGTTCAGAAGCCATTAAGAAGGCTAACAGAATGTTAGGCTATATAGTGCCTTGATGTGTGGAGTACAAGCCCAAGGAGGTTCTGCTCAAGTCTTTATAACACACTGGTGAGGCATCATCTGGAGTCCCGTGTGCAGTTTGGGTCTCCAGGCTACAAAAAGGACATAGCAGCACTAGAGAAGGTCCAGAGAAGAGTGACTAGGCTGATTAGAGGACTACATGGGATGAGTTATGAGGAAAGATTAAAAGAGCTGAGTCTATACAGTTTAAGAAAAAGAAGATGAAGAGGTGACATGATTGAAGTGTTTAACCCTTAAACTGCCACATACTTGGGGGTTAATGCACCCCCGGATGCCAAATACTTATTTGCTGCACTTTTTATGTAAAAATCACAACTCACAAAGAAAAAGTGACATTTTAATGGAACACATTTTTTTCATGCAAAGAGCATCACAATTACTGTAACACTGATCATTTTACACACTGCCAATGAACTATAAAAACTATTTAAAAAACTACTGGTACAATATGTACAAGGTGCAGCTTATGCCATTGATGAAATACAGTAAGTCACCGAGCCAAAGCCTTAACCACTACACCACACTGTAGTATAAAGAAGCCATTATATTTTTGAGTTTCCATTTGTTGGCCAGGTCACACACTCCTTGAGTTACCAATTCTGCGCTCCTTGGTGGCCATTGTACAGCAGGGAGGGAGGGTGGGGCAGGGGTTCTGGGGTGGGTTACCAGGACATGCATTACTTGAGCTTCCAAAATGGCTCACCTCAATTTTCCTAGCATATTCAATATTATTAGATTTCAGGATGGGGGTCCCAATTGGTGTGCACATCACACACCCCTTGAGTTTCCAAAATGGCTCCCCTTGGTGTCCATCGCACAGCACTTTAGGATTCCAGAGTTTCATAGACAGAGCCCCTCGGTGTCCGAAGCAGACACCCGTTAACTCTCATAAATTGACGGCACCCTAGGTGGCCTCCTGTGTCACTGACTCTGACTTTAATGTTACTACTTGTGCTTCGCTTCTCATGGCTGTGGGATTTTTCAAGATCACCTTTGTGAACTGCTGTGGCTTTATCTTAACAAGCTGCTTTTTTTAGTCCCCTGACTCTTTCAAGGCTTTTTAAAAAGAGCATAAGAAGTCTAACTTGTGAAAGTATCAATTTGCAGGTATTTTAATTTCATTCTGCTTTTTATACTTGACAGTTTTCAAAGCAAGAAGGGAAGCCATTCGATTTCATTTGCCATGTTGTCTTTTTTTGACAGGTATGGGTGAGTTGGCATCTGCCTTATAATTTGTAAATGTACCAATTAAATTTTTCCTTGTTGACTGCTCTGTTTGAAATGCCACTAAAGTCCCTCTTTATCTTTGTTTTTTAAGTTTCTGCAATATGTGGAATGGAAATGAGGGATTGATTCACTTAGAAAGCAATAAATTAACCAGTCTTTTTTTATCATGGATAATATAAATAAACTGACATACATAAATTCTGTAAAGAGCAAGTCGGCCGTGGCGCAGCGGTAGCAAGGCCACTTAACTGACAACTGACATTGATTCGATTAACAGTTGAGATACTTTCAAAGGAAGCTTTAATGTTACGGGGAAATCTTGATTTGTTCCCAAAATGGGTCCATCCGAAACCTTAAAAAATTATAAGGTCTGAACTGTAGTGTCCAATGCACGGTTATGATTCCATACAATGTTATATCTTTGTACCGCTACCCCAGGAAACTAAGTCCGGCGCAACCGCAAGATCGGAACAGCACTCGAGGAATAGTGCTAGTGCTTAATATTCTTTTCAGAAATCTTTTGGGGTTCCGTGACCAAGCTATTCAACCCACTCACCACAAATCCCAGCCAAGCACTCGATGAAAAGCAGTAAAGACATGAAAACGTATATTTATATATTTACAGACAAGACAACAACCACTCAAACAATAAATACATCACTAACATCAAGTCAGAAATTAGCAAATTAGGGTGCAAAATGCAATCTCCATAAATAACCCATTTCACAAAAAATACCACAACCTGGTTTGACTTTCCTTTAAGTTGGAAGAGGACGATGCAATTTTTCTTGGAATGCGGTGTTCTTCTTCCGCCATGCAAAGCACTTTTTGTTCTGACCAAATAACTCAATTTTTGTCTCATCAGTCCAAAGCACTTTGTTCCCAAATGAATCCAGCTTGTCTAAATGAGCATTAGCATACAACAAGCGACTCTGTTTGTGGCGTGAGTGCAGAAAGGGCTTCTTTCTCATCACCCTGCCATACAGATGTTCTTTGTGCAAACTGCGCTGATTTGTAGAACAATGTACAGATACACCATCTGCAGCGAGATGTTCCTGCAGGTCTTTGGAGGTGATCTGTGGGTTGTCTGTCACCATTCTCACAATCCTGCTCATATGCCACTCCTGTATTTTTCTTGGCCTGCCAGACCTGCTGGGTTTAACAGCAACTGTGCCTGTGGCCTTCCATTTCCTGATTCCATTCCTTACAGTTGAAATTGACAGTTTAAACCTCTGAGATAGCTTTTTGTAGCCTTCCCCTAAACCATGAGACTCAACAATCTTTGTTTTCAGATCTTTTGAGAGTAGCGTACCAAGCAGAGAATAGGACTTTAGGAAGCTTTATATCCTGACTTGATGTTATTTTGGACAATCTAGATTAGTGTTTCTTAGACTTTTTTTCTCTTGTCACCTAATTATGCCCCTCTTAGTGTCTTCCAGGCCCAGAATTTCCACCAACAGGCCCCCTTGGGGAATTGCCACAAACAGTCCTCCCTCCCAATTAGAAAATTGTCAACTGACAGTCCTTGGGGAAAGGTCTGGAGTTGGGGGACTTAGAGATTTACTGCAAACAGTCAGAACAGAACAATGTCACTTGCGTTACAAACACCCACAGAGACATGTTCTCAAAACAGTAAATACACTCTGCGTGACCCAAAAGCAGGCAACTCACAACTGATAGTTTAAGTACTTATGACCAGGATAATTAGGATGAAAGAGCTTGTTGGTTTGAATGGCATATTCTCATCACAACTTTTTTAATGTTTCGACAAACAGTGGTTGTCACCATCAACCCATGACTTGTACAGGGCAAGGCTACAAAGAAATTTTATAAAAGAAGGATGTATTGGAAGAACATGTGATGTAGTGGTTAAGGCTTGGGATTTCAAACCTTGAGGTTGTGTGTTCAAATCCCACTACTGACACCATGTGACCATAAGCAGGTCACTTGACCTGCCTGTACAAATTGGAAAAACAAAAATAAATGTACCTAGTTGTATCATAAATGGTGTAAGTCACCTTGGATAAAGGCGTCACCCAAATAAGTAAATGTAAATGAATATGAATAATACAGCATAGTACTTTGCAGGAGCAAACAATAAGGAAAAAGAACTTGCTTAACAGGCAATCCAAAGCAAATGAAATTCCAAAGAAATTCCAAGAAAACCCAATTGAAACAAGGAAAAAAGAGTCAAGTGCCAGAAATCAAATTAAAAAAATACAAAACTCACAAGAACAACCAAAATCTACCAGAACATACTGAAAATGAGCAGCTCAGGACTTCAATATACAGCCTGCCAGTATATAGTGCCTTTCATCTCTATCTATCTATCCATCTATCTGCCTGTCTATCTGTCTATTTATTACATAGATAGATAGATAGAAAGATGTGAAAGGCACTATATACTAGATAGATAGATAGTGCCTTTTACATCTATCTATCTATCTATCTATCTATCTATCTATCTATCTATCTATCTATCTATCTAAAAGAAAATCAAAAATCAAATCAAAATAAAAAAATATACAAAACTCACAATAATAATCAAAATCCACCAGAGCATATTCAAAATAAGCAGCTCAGGGCTTCAATTCACAGCCTGCCAGTATATAGTGCCTTTCATATCTATCTATATGTCTGTCTATCTAGTATATAGTGCCTTTCATATCTATCTATCTATCTATCTATCTATCTATCTATCTATCTATCTATCTATCTATCTATCTATCTATCTATCTATCTATCTATCTATCTATCTATTTGTTTGTCTGTCTGCCTGTCTATCTAGTATATAGTGCCTTTCACATCTATCAAAAAAAAAAATCAAAAATCAAACTAAAAAATATACAAAACTCACAAGAACAACCAAAATCTACCAGAACATACTGAAAATGAGCAGCTCAGGACTTCAATATACAGCCTGCCAGTATATAGTGCCTTTCATCTCTATCTATCTATCCATCTATCTGCTTGTCTGTCTGTCTATCTAGTATATAGTGCCTTTCATCTCTATCTATCTATTCATCTATCTGCTTGTCTGTCTGTCTATCTAGTATATAGTGCCTTTCATATCTATCTATCTATCTATCTAAAAAAATCAAAAATCAAATCAAAATAGAACAATATACAAAACTCACAATAACAACCAAAATCCACCAGAGCATATTCCAAATAAGCAGCTCAGGGCTTCAATTCCAAGCCTGCCAGTATATAGTGCCTTTCATATCTATCTATATGTCTGTCTATCTAGTATATAGTGCCTTTCACATCTATCTATCTATCAATCAAAAAAATCCAAAATCAAATTAAAGAAATACAAAACTCACAATAACAACCAAAATCCATGAGAGCATATTCAAAATAAGCAGCTCAGGACTTCAATTCCCAGCCTGCCAGTATATAGTGCCTTTCATATCTATCTGTCTATCTACCTATTAAAAAAATCAAAAATCAAATTAAAGAAATACAAAACTCACAAGAACAACCAAAATCCATGAGAACATATTGAAAATGAGCAGCTCAGGACTTCAATTCCCAGCCTGTCAGTATATAGTGCCTATCTATCTAGTATATAGTGCCTTTCACATCTATCTATCTATCAAAAAAAAAATCCAAAATCGAATTAAAAAAATACAAAACTCACAAGAACAACCAAAATCTATGAGAGCATATTCAAAATAAGCAGCTCAGGACTTCAATTCCCATCCTGCCAGTATATAGTGCCTTTCATATCTATCTGTCTATCTATCTATCTATTAAAAAAAAATCAAAAATCAAATAAAAAAACTACAAAACTCGCAAGAACAACCAAAATCCATGAGAACATACTGAAAATGAGCAGCTCAGGACTTTAATTCCCAGCCTGCCTTTATAGGGCTGGGGGCGGTCCTGTAATGGAGATGGACAGGTGGCCCAGCCTCTTGGGGAAGCCACCCACAAAGTACATAGAACATCAGAGATCAAGATAACATATATGACACATAAACTAATTAGAATAATATTCGCAGAAAATACATCATTAGGCCCCTAGAAAATGAAGAGAATAATATGATCAGTAATGATGGAAAACAATTAACAATATTCAAGAAAGGAAAAGAAATGTAAACATAAGTCAGAGAAGGAACCCTGACTTAAGCATGACACAAACGATGACCAGCATAATGGAATGAAGGAAGTGAATGGATGATCAAGAGCAAAGCAAAGTTTGGCTCATGTAGAATGCAAAGTACCAGCCAGTGACAACAGTATAAAACATGAAGGCAGTTAATATGCTTCCTGCACATCAAGCCTTTCCAGTGCTCATTTGATGGTGATTCCTAAGCCTTTAATAATAGCTTTCCGCAGAGCAGCCTTTCTGATCAACACATTTTCTGGAAGAAAAATGAGTAGCCAACCCATTTACAATGCAGCAGATAATCATTCTTATCATCTGTTCAGTTGTTAAACAGAAGGCATTTTGGAGAAAAATTTCAGTAGATGTGCATTATAGTAAACCTATCAGACCTTGAGAACATGTGAATAATTTCTCTGGAGATGGAGGGGCTCTTATTTTAATTTTCTTACCGAAGAGACCACAGATGGTATAGTGTAATTAGCAATAAGATAAAAAAATGCAAATCACAGGAAAGAAACACACATATAAAGTATAACATTCAAATCCTTCTTCCGCAGATACTTTTTTTCCCCCCCACTTTCATTAAATTTGCAGCTGAAATACTCTCTCATGTACAATATACTTTATTTAAAATTGCACTTCCTCGGCTTAATCCGTGCTGCCACTCATGCAAGGTGAAAGGGTTGAATAGAAACAATGGCTCCAAAAATACAGGAACGAATGATACAATACTTTTATTATCTTTACTTAAAATGACAAAATTGAAAAGAATACCAGAAATCTTTTTTTTTTTTTTTTCATTTAGCAGAACATATAATTATAATTGATTATGATACTGAACATGGTGAAGGCAGTGTGAGAGAGCAATAAATGCAATTTATACTCAAGTTAAGGGAAGCGACTGTTAATAATGAGAGTCTTTGGCCTCATTTATTTTTAAGGCACTTACTGTTGCAACTGCTTGTCCAAAAGTGTATGGTAAGGGAGGACCCCCCGGGACTGCATTTTTGTTTGGGGTGTTCATTAAAAAGAAGGGAATAGGAATAATCACCAGGAGACAGATTTGATAAGGTGCCACATGAAAGGCTGGGCATCAAACTGAAAGAAGTGGGAGTTCAGGGTGTGGTTGGGGGAAGAATTGGCTCGGACACGGAAAGTAGACAGATAGATAGATAGATAGATAGATAGATAGATAGATAGATAGATAGATAGATAGATAGATAGATAGATAGATAGATAGATAGATAGATAGATAGATAGATAGATACTTTATTAATCCCAATGGGAAATTCACAAAGTAGAGGGTGATGGTGTGATGAACCTCATCAGAATTTGGTGACGTTAAGAGTGGTGACCAGCAGGGGTCAGTGCTGGGGCTGCTGCTATTTTTAATATATATAAATGATTTAGATAGCAATATAAGTAACAAGCTGGTTAGGTTTGCAGATGATACCAAGATAGGTAGATTAGCAGATAATTTGGAATCCGTTATATCATCACAGAAGGACTTGGACAGCATACAGGCTTGGGCAGATTTGTGGCAGATGAAATTTAATGAATAAATTAAAAAATGTCAGTAAATGTAATGAATTACACATAGGAAGTAAAAAGGTCTGCGGTGGGTTGGCACCCTGCCCAGGATTGGTTCCTGCCATATGCCCTGTGTTGGCTGGGGATTGGCTCCAGCAGACCCCCGTGACCCTGTAGTTAGGATATAGCGGGTTGGAAAATGGATGGATGGATGAAGTAAAAAGGTGAGGTTTGAATACACAATGGACGGTCAGAAAATCGAGAGTACACTTCATGAGAAGGACTTAGGAGTCGTAGTGGACTTGATGTTATTGACTTCCAGACAGTGTTCAGAAGCCATTAAGAAGGCTAACAGAATGTGAGGTTATATAGCGCCTTGATGTGGGGAGTACAAGTCACAGGAGGTTCTGCTCAAGTCTTTATAACACACTGGTGAGGCCTCATCTGGAGTCCTGTGTGCAGTTTGGGTCTCCAGGCTACAAAAAGGACATAGCAGCACAAGAGAAGGTCCAGAGAAGAGCGACGAGGCTGATTCAGGGCTACAGGGGATGAGTTATGAGGAAAGATTAAAAGAGCTGAGCCTTTACAGTTTAAGCAAAAGAAGATTAAGAGGTGACATGTGTCACGCACGTGCGCATGGGAGACAGCTGAAAAGCTCAAAAGACAGTAATTCCTCGCCAAACCAGGGGATGACAGAGTGCATTAGGAAAGCTTATTAACAAGAATGCTATAATTATTGTTATTTTATCTGTTTTTTATCTTGCCTTGCCTTTGTTTAAACTTTTTATGTTGCACTTTGAGATTTACTGCTAATGTAAAGTGCCCCTATAAATAAAATGCATTATTATTATTATTAATAATATTAATCCTTGCTCTTTTCCATTGGCAGACCGATCATGAGAAATTCCACTTGGGTCTGATGATATCACTTCCGGGTCCAGTATCATTTGATTTGATGGAACCCTTTCAGTCTGGTTTCAGGGCGCGGCACAGCTGTGAAACTGCTCTGCTACGGGTAACCAATGATTTGCTTATGGCAGCAGACTCTGGACAAACCAGCATATTAATTCTGTTAGACCTCAGTGTAGCATTTGATACAGTCAGACATGACATCCTACTGTCCAGAATGGAGAACATGCTGGGTATCTCTGGCACTGCCCTCCAGTGGTTCAAGTCCTATCTGACTGATAGGCAAGAGTTTGTTAGTCTTGGCAACAGCAGATCCAGCTCAGCGCCAGTCACACAAGGAGTCCCTCAAGGCTCTGTCCTCGGTCCTCTGCTTTTCTGTATTTACATGCTTCCCCTTGGCCATATTATCCATAGCTATGGACTGGGTTATCATTTTTATGCAGATGATACTCAACTCTTTTTCAATGTTAAACGTGGAACTTCATCAGAGCTTTCTCAGCTCACAACCTGCCTTAGTGAAATTAAAACCTGGATGGTGCAGAACTCTTTAAAATTAAATTGCAATAAAACTGAACTCCTGCAAATTGGGACTAAAATGCAACTTAATAAAATGAGCTCCTTCCCAGTCTATCTTGGCAGTGATCTCATCAGACCTGCCTCTACTGTAAAAAATCTTGGTGTCATTTTTGATTCCTCCCTCTCTTATTCCGCCCACATAAATCACATTAAGAAACTTTCTTACTTCCACCTCTGTCACATATCCAGTGTTCGCTCCTTCCTCTCCTTTTCTAACGCTGAGAAACTTGTCCATACTTTTATCACATCCCGCATCGATTATTGTAATTCCCTACTGGCAGGTGCCCCTTCTAATCTTATATCACAGCTCCAGCTTATTCAAAATTCAGCTGTAAGAGTCCTTACTCGAACCAGCAGCAGCGAGCACATCACACCCATCCTGCTCCGTCTCCACTGGCTCCCTGTGTCTTACAGAATCGAATATAAAATCCTACTAATAACTTACAAAGCCTTAAATAACCTCGCGCCAAACTACATCAGTGACCTCCATCACTATGTGCCTGTCCTCCCACTAAGGTCCTCTGATTCTGGCAATCTTGTTGTGCCCCTCACTAATCTACACTCCATGGGTGACAAGGCCTTCAGCTGTATAGCGCCCAGACTCTGGAATTACCTACCGAAATTAATCAGGTCAGCTGACTCCATGAATTCTTTTAAAGAACAACTCAAAACTCATCTGTTCAGGAAGGCTTTTAGCTCTACTTGACTTTATTACCTTTCTCTCAGTTTACTTCTCTGTCAAGATGCTCATGTAACCTGTATGTGTGTGTGCGAGACCATCAATTATGTTGTCTGTTAGGCTTTTTTCTATCTCTGAATTCACTGTCTTAATCTTCTTTATTTATTTATCTGGTTTGTACAATGCTATATACTGTATACCCTGCCGTTCTTTATTATATTCTGTAAGTGCCTTGAGCATGGGAAAGGCGCTATATAAATAAAATGTATTATTATTTATTATTATTATTATCATGATGCCATTTCTGGTCCAGGCTCCAAGGATGACACTTCCAATTCCAGCCACATCACTTCCAGTTCTGGCCCAAAGGACGCCATTTCCGGTTCCGTCAAACCCCAACTCCCCCAATCACCAAGAGGACGTCACTTCCGGTTCCTGTCTTGACATCATTTCCCGTCTGCCACATATATAACCGCCACGTTGTCCATTTTTTTTGTTCTTTTGTTATCGACTGAGTTGTATCAATTTGAACCACCTTTTTGCAATAATTTGGCAGCCAATTTCAAGTATACGGGTGGAAGCCCCAAACCTCTTTTCCTGTGTTGGATGAATCATTTTACACACGATTGAAGGGAATTAGTCCAATGGATCATTTTAAAATGAGTTCATCAAGAACACAGGCACACAGTTGGAAACTTGTGAAGAGTAAATTTCGCACAAACATTAGGAAGTTTTTCGTTACACAAAGAACGATAGACACTTGGAATAAGTGACCGAGTAGTGTGGTAGACAGTAAGACTTTAGGGACTTTCAAAACTCGACTTGATGTGGATAGGACTGGCGAGCTTTATTGGTCTGAGTGGCCTGCTCTCATCTAGAGAGTTCTAATAATTTAGAGAGGCACAGACAGGACTGCACATGGTGTTTAAAGATTTAGTGGAGGGCTATGATGGAGACCACCACCGAGAATGAGGAGATGAAGGAGAGAGAAGAAAACAGTTAAGGACTTGTATGAGAGGGTCTACGTACAAGTGTGACGTAGCGTTGAATACAGAAATGTTAATTATTGGAGGGAATAATGCTGACCGCAACAACATCCTGACACTCTTTAACTCAGCTGGAATCACCATTAGTTTTATTGATTCAGCACTTATGATTTAGGTGTTATTTTTGACACGAAAATGTAATTTAAAACACACATTACAGGTCAGGTCAGGTTGGGGAGTATTCACTGGTACACCACACTACAAAAACACCTCGGGATCCCGGTTAGCAACCCCTCAGGCAGACACGTGATCCAGTCCCACCCTCCAGAAATGACCATCTGTCTGCCGCAGCCAGGTGTAACATGGACGTCTCCTTGGCATGGTCCCACCACTTAGGTCCCCTACAATGAGGACCCTGCAAGCCGGATCACCATCAGGGAATCGTGCCACATGTGCCTCACTCGGGACTCTATGAGAAACAGAAAGTCAAACCAGCGATGCCCAAGGACTCTCCAAAGAGACACACATGAAGGCCATTCAGGTCCTCAACAATGAGCCGGATCACACTCGGGGAATCGCGCCACATGGCTGTAGTGCCGTAACTGACGCTCCCTCCCAATGCAGGTCGTGTGCCTCATTCAGGATTCCATGAGCAACACAAAGTCAAACCAGCGGGACCCCAATGATTCTCTGAAGAGACACAGGAGTCCAGTCTTCGTCTCAGGTCACTGGATAACATCATGGAGCACCAGGACTCTAAAGACTTGGACCTTCGTCCTTTTGCTGAGATATCAGGAGCGCCACACACCCCTTTTCTGCAACCTCATGACCCCCCCATGTTCTCCCAATCCGTCTACTAACCTCATAGGAAGAGTCACCAGACATGAATGCAGCTAAACATTACGAAACTATTCAAAACATGTTGTTTCCATCGTAAAAATGTTGAAGGATTAAATACATTGTCTAAATATGCAAGATACTGAGAAATTAATTCATGCCTTTATTTCTGGTAGGACTGACTACTACAATACGTTATTCACTGGCTGTTCTTTAAGCCCCATCCTTTAGCGGTTTCACTCTCTTATGTACCATTGCATTCCATACCCTCTGGTATTTTCTTTTTTAATTTTATATTTTTAAATTCATTTGATGTTTTCAAAAGCCATTGTTTTGTGCTGCAGTGCTCACATCCCATATTTGCCATCTTTGCTCATGATGTGGAGTGTGGTCACCAAGTAAAGAAGGATCAACAAAATCTGGAATAGTTTGGGGTGCCAACACGGGCCTGCCTGCCTGTGTCCTAACAAGTCCAAAAGCAAAAACAACATTGAATGGCATGAAAACGATAAACAACATCAAGTGCCATGTTGCACAAGTGGCATCTAATCATCCTTAACCCTTTGAACCCAACGGGACGGGAAAGGCATATATACCCGAAAGACCAGTTTACCGGCCTGCCCATCTACCGTCATTACCCGGTGGGCCGCTATACCGGCCAGCGCTATATTATTGTGTACGTCGCGCACACTACTGGTTTTGCCGATCCAAAAGTAGAATTGCTTTTGTTTTTGCGTGTGGGTTTACAAGGCGAAAGTGAAAATGTTTTATCGGTAAATTCAGCATGGTTTTGATTGCTTTATCATGCCGAAATATAAAAATCACTCAAGCGAAGCAAAAAAGGCAGTAGGTAGTACTGCAGTGGGTGGCAAGAAGTGGCGAAATGAGCAGTCAGCTGCTCCAAAACCACGTTGTAGTAAAACAGGTACAGGAGACAAAACACGGCCAAAAAGGCAGCGATTTACAGCCAAACAAGCCAAACAGTTGCTGTTAGAATCTCACTCAGAGGATATTTTAGCTGGTGACTACTGTCACAAGAATGGACAGGAGACATAAAAAGGTTTGGGTCTGCCACCCGTGTATTATGCCCTGGCTGCAGAAGGGTTAAATTTTGAAGAGTTGTGTCTGGTTCAAAGTCCAAAACAGAACTAAAGACGTGTGGCAAAGTTGGCAGCTTTAAAGGTCTGGACCGGACAGAAGTGATGTCATCAGGACAGGAAGTGACATCATCTTGGCCGCCGGAACCAGAAGTGACGTCATCACGGGCAACAGAAGTGATGTCGTCAGGACAGGAAGTGATGTCATCGTGGGGCGCTGGAACCCTGTGGGATTTCCCTTGAATGGTCTGCAGAGGAT
Organism: Erpetoichthys calabaricus; assembly: GCF_900747795.2. Taxonomy (NCBI): domain Eukaryota; kingdom Metazoa; phylum Chordata; class Cladistia; order Polypteriformes; family Polypteridae; genus Erpetoichthys; species Erpetoichthys calabaricus. The sequence continues at coordinate 85,014,406 of NC_041408.2, forward strand.
TGAGAGAAAATGTCAGTGCACTTCGCCACCCCCTGGTCATGCATGGAATTGTCACTTTAGCTGCTTCCCCATGCGCACGTGTGCAGCACTACGCTGCCGATTTTGAAAGTGAAATCAATGATGAGGATTCAGATAATGCCTGCTTGGCGCAACGCTCCTGACGCGGACTTGCCAAAGTGTAGTAAAACTCACATAGTTGGGTGCAAATCATGTAAGGTGTTTCTCTGCATTGGTTCTCACAGCAAAAACTGTTTTAGATAGATAGATAGATAGATAGATAGATAGATAGATAGATAGATAGATAGATAGATAGATAGATAGATAGATAGATAGATAGATAGATGTCTGGAGATGATCCTGTTCAGTAGATGCAGTGGATTCTCCATGATTGACAGGAGCCTGCTCAGCGCCCGTCGCTCCGCCACAGATGTCAAACTGTCCAGCTCTGTGCTTACCATAGAGCCTGCCTTCCTCACCAGTTTGTCCAGGCGTGAGGCGTCCCTCTTCTTTATCCCCAGCACACCACCGCGTAGAAGAAGGCGCTCGCCACAACTGTTTGATAGAACATCTGCGGCATCTTATTGAATATGTTGAAGGATGCCAGCCTTCTAAGGAAGTATAGTCGGCTCTGTCCTCTCTTGCACAGAGCATCAGTATTGGCAGTCCAGTCCAGTTTATCATCCAGCTGCACTCGCAGGTATTTATAGGTCTGCACCCTCAGCACACAGTCACCTCTGATGATCACGGGGTCCAGGATGGGCCTGGGTCTCCTAAAATCCACCACCAGCTCCTTGGTTTTTATTTGTGGTTTTGAGGCATATCATGCAAAGGTTCAGTTCTGGCGATAGGTCATCAAAATGTAGCTGCCTTGACGGTACTTGTGATAAAAAACTGTGCACCTTTATCTTACAGCTAGCGCACTGAGACTTGAACGTTGGTGTTATAACAGTGTAAGATGTCACTTTGCAATAAAGTTTCACTTTTCAAGTTCAAAATATGATGTTTCAAAAATCATTGAAAATCGTTGGGGAGCCCAGGGTTATGGAACAGGAAAGGAGTGGGGAGGTCAGGGTTCAAAGGGTTAAACTTGGAGCACGATTGGTTGTCTCCTTCTGGGTGGTCGACTCTTTGAAGCTCCATGACCTGGAAGGGGCGGGGTCAGTTGCTCTCACTGGGTGGTTTCTCAAGACTGTGGAAAAAGAAAATGACAAGGTTGTTACCGGCAGCGCCCCCTCTTGGCCTGGGGTGGTATTACACACCTGGGAAGCACTAGGAGGGTGATCCTCAGATGTGCAAGCGTGAAAGGAAGTATGAAGATACACTAAAGTGACTGTTGTCAAACAGTTTCTTATTTAATGTTATATTGTCAAGTTTCTTTAAAAACAAACACAAGATTCACATAGCGGAGTGAGAAACAAAAAGGACCGGCTGTAGTGTCGTCTGATGCCATTTTACATCATGATTTGAAACATTTTCCGTATTTTAAAATATTATGAAGACCGTGACATGGATTGTTTGTGCCAATTCCTTCTGCCTCAGCCCCTTTGTACTGAAGCTGGGAAAAATTGTGCTTCCATGCATTTTGTTATCTTGCAGTAAATAGCAAATTAGTCAGCCTTGTTACATTTAAACATCACTCTGGGGAAAATGTGTTTCCTTCCGTGATGTTGTGCTAATAAAGTGCAATTTTGATGCACATGAAGCTGACAGCAAATTAGATAATGTATAATATTTAGCTTTCAATAATTTTATCAAAATAGGAATTGGTTTATACTGTAACATGTCATGTCTTTTCTTCATAAGTGCCAGCTTACTCACATTCTATTAGTTTTATTCATTCACTGTAAGTCCTGCTTCTAGGTTTTATTTTTTATTTTAAATCATGTACTGCTAATATTACTTATTGATATTTTTTATATTGGACCTTTAAAAGTACCATAAATTTACATCGGCTGTTACAGACTCAAATCAAATGTATGTTTTTATTGTATAATAGTAAGAATATAAGAGCAGCTCACTACTCAAAACGGAAGCGTCTAGGATCAAACTACAAAAGTCTTAATTATGAGTCAGCAGCTCTTACTGCTACACCACTGAAGCGGTCGTATTAAGAGTGTCAATGTCGCACCCTAACGTGAGTTATTTTTTTGCAGTTATATTCGTGAATAAAAGCGCAAATGTTTTGTTATACTTGTACCTTTTGTGAAAGTGTTTATTTGATATAAACACTTCAACACAATCCAACCTCTGCTCCTTAGGGACAAGCTGACAGAGATGGGATTAGATTCATACCTAGTGGCATGGATCGTGGACTATCTTAAAGACAGACCTCAGTATGTGCGTCTTGGGAACTGCACGTCTGACATTGTGGTCAGCAACACAGGAGCGCCACAGGGGACTGTACTTTCTCCGGTCCTGTTCAGCCTATATACATCGGACTTCCAATACAACTCGGAGTCCTGCCATGTGCAAAAGTTCGCTGATGACACTGCTATCGTGGGCTGCATCAGGAATGGGCTGGGGGATGAGTACAGGGACCTAATCAATGACTTAGTTAAATGGTGCGACTCAAACCACCTACACCTGAACACCAGCAAAACCAAGGAGCTGGTGGTGGATTTTAGGAGGCCCAGACCCCTCATAGACCCCGTGATCATCAAAGGTGACTGTGTGCAGATGGTGCAGACCTATAAATATCTGGGAGTGCAGCTGGATGATAAATTAGACTGGACTGCCAATACTGATGCGCTGTGCAAGAAAGGACAGAGCCAGTTATACTTCCTTAGAAGGCTGGCTTCCTTCAACATCTGCAATAAGATGCTGCAGATCTTCTATCAAACAGTTGTGGCGAGCGCCTTCTTCTACGCAGTGGTGTGCTGGGGAGGCAGCATAAAGAGGAAAGACGCCTCACGCCTGGACAAACTGGTGAGGAAGGCAGGCTCTATTGTTGGCATGGAGCTGGACAGTTTAACATCTGTGGCAGAGCGAAGGGCGCTCAGCAGGCTCCTATCAATTATGGAGAATCCACTGCATCCACTAAATAGTATCATCTCCAGACAGAAGAGCAGCTTCAGCGACAGACTGCTGTCACTGTCCTGCTCCACAGGCAGATTGAGGAGATCATTCCTTCCCCAAACTATGCGACTCTTTAATTCCACCCGGGGGGGGTAAACGTTAACATTCAACATTATACATAGTTATTGTCTGTTTTTCACCTGCATTATTATCATTCTTTAATTTAATATTATTTATTTTATCAGTATGCTGCTGCTGAAGAATGTGAATTTCCCATTGGGATTAATAAAGTATCTATCTATCTATCTATCTATCTATCTATCTATCTATCTATCTATCTATCTATCTATCTATCTATCTATCTATCTATCTATCTATTTGGGCTTCACACATTATATACATTTCATGTCTACATTTTGTCAGTTATTACTAAAACATGAAAAATGTTTCTGTTTTAACAATGTGTTTACACAGATTGTTGTAGACACGGAACACACATGAAATACATGTATTACAAATAACGATCTATTATTTACCTGATACAACTCCAGGCAACTCACACGCAGGTAAACAGACTTGAGCTGAGAGAACTTTCTGCCCTTTCTGCATTGGTTGGGTGATGGGATAGCAGGCTGCTTGCTGCTTGTGCTGATCGACACATTTACAACACAAAAGACGCTGATGGAGAGGTGCGAAGGGATTTAAGGTGGGGCCGGGATTACAAGTTTTTATGTAGGCTTTGGTAATTCTAGTGTTAGGCAATCCGTGATTATGAGTGTACCTGGATATTTAAGCAGCTCCAAGAACTGATCATCGATAACATCCATCAGATTTCATAAAACACAACAGAGAGGTCGACATCCACACCATGAGTTCCTGTAACTATAAGTGTGAAGCTCATAGGATAAATGTGGGTGACAGCTCGGAAATGTTCATAGCTTATTTGATTTTTCATAAAAAAGAAGAACTTGTAGCAGAGATAGTGGCTATCTTCTCAGCAGTTGATACTCGATCTGTAATAAAAGGAAAACATGAAAGGAAATGCATTCAGGTTAGGACCACTTCACAACAGCCCAACTTTAGTTTTGAAACCCTTTCTGAGTGCTTTTTGAAGTGTGCTTTGGAGTCATCGTCAAGCCGAAAGATCCATGATCTTCGATGGAGAGCAAGCTTTATGACACTGGGTTCTACATGGCCCTCCACATGTGGTTGATAATCTTCAAATTTCATGATGCGCAGTTTCAAGGCGTCAACAGCCAGAGGCAGCAAAGCAACACCAAAATGCCAGTGATCCACCCCTGTGACTGACAGTAGGGATACTGTTCTGTTATTTGAAGTCTCCATTTTGTTTAATTTTTTTCTTTTTATGTGCAGCAAGCATTAGACGCTTTAGAACAATCTAGATGGCAACTGGCCATTCAGTCCAATAAAGCTTGCCAGTCCTATCTACTTAATCTCTATTATAGTGTCCATGTTAGTCTGCCTTGACCATGCCCCTCCACGGCTCTCGTCCAATCATTAATCCTACTGCACACCTCCTCACTCCGTACCTTCCCGTGACACTCTGAGTGCTGCTAACTCACCCTTCAACACAGACGGTTATAACGGCAAGGCAGAAAAGCAAATTCTTTCAAGAACGTTGAATTTTAGATTGCAATAGAAAAACAGTGGCAAGAGCTGTTAATGAACGTCAAAAAAAAAGAAAATGAACATAAAAAGAGTTGCATATAGTAGCATATAGTGGTCTCACCTAGAATTTCTCTTATACTCAGATATGGGGATGGATATTTGTCGACTAAACCGCAAGACAATGATCATATTTTGATATTATGTACAATAACAGTGGGAGGTCGAGCTTTTACTTACAGGGCCCCTAAACTATGGAGTGGTCTGCCTGCGGCCCCTTCGGTCTCAGCTTTCAAATCCTGGCTGAAGACTCACTACTTCAGTTTAGCACACCCTGACTAGAGCTGCTGATGAACTGTACAGACTGCATCTCTGTTGTTAGTCATTAGCACTAAAACATAAGTAACATGATCATTATAATTTGTTACTAACCCTCACCTACTCTGTTTCTCTTCTTGGTACTCAAGTGTGGCACTTGGTGCCACAGTCCACCTGCCAAGTTGTTTTGCCTGCCTAAGGTTATGTCATCCCTGATGGAGGATTGCAGGAATCATCGGGTAGAGGGGTCCTTTAATTGGATTGGCTGGCCCAGTGCTGACTCAGCTGTGGAATGGCCAATAGGGGGAGGCAGCTGGATGGCAGACAAATCTGAATCATATTATGTGATATCTATTGATGAATTCTGCTTCATACTTATAATATTTTTATTTTTATATTGTATTGAGGATGATTTGTGTTCTGTTCTGTGTATTGTATTGTATGACCTCCCCTTCTTTTTGACATGCACTGCATGCCCAACCTACCTGGAAAGGGGTCTCTCTTTGAACTGCCTTTCCCGAGGTTTCTTCCATTTTTTCCCATTGTGGCACTTCTTGTGTGATTTTGGGCTATCCAAAAATAAATTGTATTGTATTGTATTGTACATTAAAGAACCATCAACAACAAATCAAATTAATAATATATTGAACAATTATAAAAGTAAAGCTGAATAAATCAGACTGTGCAGCTGCATGAATAAAAGGTAAAGTACCACTTCCGGTTAGCGGAAATAGCCCAAAAGTCGATAGAAATCTACGTTTTGTACCTAATGCTTGTATGGAAAATTTGGTTGGCGTAACTGAAAGCAAACTCAAGTTATCGTGTTTACATACACACACACATGCACGCGCACACACACACACACACACAGACACACAGACATAATTACAAAAATGGTGTTTTCGGACTCAGGGAGGTCTAAAACATCGTCCATCCGTCCATTTTCCAACCCGCTGAATCTGAACACAGGGTCACGGGGGTCTGCTGGAGCCAATCCCAGCCAACACAGGGCACAAGGCAGGAACCAATCCCGGGCAGGGTGCCAACCCACCGCAGGGTCTAAAACATTGAGATTCATCAAAATCTGGCTCCCCGCTCACTATGAAAAGTGCTTTGAGTAGTGAGAAAATGCTACACAAATATAAAAGATTCTTCTTCTTCTTGTTATTATTATTAAAACCCTGTAGCACAAAAAAAATCCCAATGCAGATATTCAAAGAATGCTCAAAAAATGGAGCAATGAGGTCAAAAAATTCACAAAAACAAAGAACTATACAAAGATGCACTCACCAAACTCTCAAGCACGTTTCAAATGAACCACCAGGGGCTGCGGGAGACCTTCTGGATTTATAGGACGGAGGAGGGCAGTTCCTGGCAGTGATTGGCAGGTGGAATCACCAACGTTACCCAAGGAACATAACACAGGCAGCCTACATCAACAAAAGGAACATTCATATAAATAACGTAAAAGAACTAAAAAATGAACCAAATAGACATAACCCAAGAAACTGTGTAACGGCCGACCCCTTACCCAGACTGGCCACTACACTACCAAGACTATTCCTTGGATAACCTGAGGCTTCTTTATCCTTACAAGTTGTACTTTTTCCCCACATGACGAAATAACCAGCAAACATTAGACAGGAGTGTAAAATCAAACACGGATATATTGTAAATGATAAAGACATATAAATATTCAATAATGTAAATATGTGCGCACAAAACACCACTATCCCAATGACACCAGTGGCTAATTATTATATAAAACAGGAACATACAAATATTTACAAAGAACCCTCCCTTGCCCCTAATCACTAACTGAACAAACACAAATGAAATGATAAAATGATAGATGAGTCCAAAAGTTAATAAAGTCCGGTAAAAGTTGGATATTGGCTGGTGTGAAATCTTGCTTCCTCCTGACAATACAAAAAAAAAAAAAAAACGACCTCACCGTAATTGTCCTCGGCAGTGGTTGGCAAAAGTCCAAACCTTGGGGTTTCTCTGGTCTACACTGGTCTACAAAAAAAATATTTTTTGTTTGCTTCTGGAAGCTTCAAAAGTTTTTTACACTGATTTCATATATGAAATTGGAATTAAGCTAGCACGTGAGGTTTTTGAAATACACATCATTGATGTTTTGACACTTTTGAATATCAATATAATATATCAACACAATATCTGGAGTTTGGACCATTGTTTTGATGTGTTTATTCTGAAAACAAACCAGAAGACGATACCAGAGACACGTTAAAGCATATTTATGACAATTTACCTCAATATAAAAGTGAGGTCAGCGTGCCCAAAAATGTTAGAGGCACTCGCTTTTGCGCTTGCACTACACATCAGTCTCTCTTTGCAAGAACCAACAGTAGTCACCCATCATGATCGGAGTGAATTTTTCCCGATATCAGTTTTCCATCACCTTTCCCATCTGACATCGCTTAGATTTGGTGAAAAAAAGTCGAGATGAGAATGTAAGAAAATGCGTCTTCAGTGACATTCTGGCTCCCGTTAAGCTGATATACTTTCAACAGGTTCTCCACAAGCTCAGTGTAATTCTCTGCTCTGTGACTGTCAAGAAAATTCTGGACAACCCGCACAAATGAGGGTGCTGATTCAGTGGGCTTCAGTTTCTTTTTGAACTCCTTGTCAAGCATCAGTTCACGTATTTCAGGGCCAACAAAAACACCTTCCTTAATTTTGGCTTCACTTTTCTCGAAACCAAACTTATTTCTTAAATGCTGAAATGCATCCCTTTTACTGTCCAGTCACCCTAGTTGTCCAAGACCTGGAACATCATAACTAAAAAATGGGACGTGCTGGACGAAAACGGTTTTCAGATTTGGAGTCAGCAAGTGAAATTTGTTAAAGTACAGGTGAAAGAATCCCAGTAGCAAAATGCTTGTTGACCATTGTAATCCGGATCCTGAAGAAGCAAGTAATGGAATGGTACTATGATCGGAAATGAGTTGAAATATGCGTAAAATTATTTTTTCTTCCTCTATCTCTCTCTCCTCGCCTCTCTTTTGCCTTCCACTCCTTTCCTTTAAATACAGAATGTCCCGGATGTAACTGTTGGATTCAACAGGTGATTTACATCTCGGGGCTGCGGTCTCCCTCCATCATCCTTCCCCTTTTCACTTACGGGGACAAGATTTACTGACACACACATATAACAGACAGTAAACGGGACAATGAAAAGAAACACAACTCAGCCCAAACACAGAATATACCTATCATTATGTAGCTCCGTTACAGCCGAACCCCAGCGAGGAGAGGAATCTTGAGAAAATTATAACAACCTCTATGGAGCCCTGAAGATGATCCTCAGGCGTGACTAATAATTTTGTATTGTCAGACATTTTAGGGTAGAATTGGTGCATTACTTGAAAAAAAATAAAAAGAACAGCAGCGTGTACGTATCTAATTTGTGCCTGAAAATGCGTACGCCAAAGACCAAAGCAGTAAGAAGAATCCTGGCTAAGACCAGCACATTCCTAATTGAATTCTTTGCTCCATTTAAGATGAGTGTTAAGAACTCGGCTATAGCTGACATGTCGATTATCATACATTGCCACCTAAAAAGACAAAAATTAACATTTTGTCACCTCACGTTATTTAAAAAAAAACAGCAATCATAATTACGATAACATGCAGACTGTGAAAGACACCTTCGATTTTAAGTGAAAACATCTTGTACAAGATTTCATGGTCGATGGAGGTGTTACTTGTTCATTCCGCTGCTGTTTAAAATTAGTGCTCAAACTCATTTACAGTTTTTGAAGTCTTTTTCTTAATTGATTGAAACATTCCAGGTAAATCTCTCAAGTGGGCTTTTAGAGCCCTGAAGATGGTATATTTCTAAATCTCTACCTTATCGCATCTCACACCTCACCATCCAGGTTGGCATGGCTGTCGAAATCCTGGAAAATGCTGTTGTAGTCTAACAAAATTACAAAAAACAGGGAAAGGATCCACATTTTTCTGGGAAAGGGACTGGGCAAAGAAAAAAAAGGCATCTTTCTTTATCTACACTAATGAATGCTGACAAAATACAATCACAAATTGGCAAAAACACGCTCGCTCTGCATATCTCCCTGCTTATACTGTCAGAAGATGGCCAATTCGTGTTTCTACGTCGGCTTTATGCATTTTAATTGGACGCACCTCACCACACCACGTGTGAGTTCAAAATCTGATATTTTCAAACTCCTCGGCTTGCTTTCTTTGGCTCACAACCTGCTCATAAACCATTTTTCACAGATCACAAGTGTGGATGAAGGGCTGATGGCTCCTGTAATTTTCGGAGTAGTTTAGCTGAGCCTCAGGGCGCTCAATGAGGCCATTCAAACAGTTTAAGCAGAGCCGACCCCATGTCTCCTTCGGTGATCAGTGCAGAATTTGAAGCCTGCCATTTTATTTGCATTAACGTCACATTATGTTTAATTACGGGGTCAGATACAACACATTGTGAGAGATGGCCGGCAGCCTAACCCAGCCCCTAGGAATGGAAGGACTTGGAGAGACGGTGTGCACAGGGCATTATCTCTGAGGCAGCCCCCCCCCCCCTCCCCCAGGTTGCAGAGGTGTCTCAGATTCCCAAAGGGCACCATGGGACATGGGGTTCCTCAACTCAGCCATGTTGGGTCCTGTGGGTGCTACCAGGGGGTACTGCAGGGACTGGGGAGCCCTACGTCATGGTGTGTCTGTGCTTTGGTATCATGTGAATGGAAGACTGGAAGAGAAAAGGATCTGCCAGCCTCAGAAGAATGAGCCAGAGGTGGGTGTAAGGTGGACGAAGCTTATGAGGAGACGTGCAGGAGGTAGTGATAGACCAAGTGAAGGAAGACAAAGAGTGTTTATTGTGCTATACAGTGCTTATTACATATACTTGTGCCTGTGGTGGTGGTGGGAAACGCTTGTTGAAAGAGTTTCCCCAATAAAAGACTCTCTGGGCTTCTACGTTGTGTCCGTGCCTTTTTGTGTTGGATGTTTGGGCAGCTAGAGCACCCCCTGGTGGCTAAATGACTAGTTAAGTAAAAGTGTTTCTTTAGATCTTGAGATTTTAATTTCAAATAACAACAAAACAATTTATTTTTGTATAGCGTTCTTCACTGAATTTAGGTGCAGAGCGGTGTGAACAATTCTCAGTTAAAATAACAAGTATTAATGATACTAATGACTAAATACATATAAATGCAGATTTGGTAAAATGACTAAATGACTTTTTCATTACTTTTTTGTTTTTCTAGTTTGACTAAGGAGTCATTTGTTGTATAAGCACAACTTGATTATATGCAATGTTAGTTCCTTCAAATAAAATGACTAAAAATTAAAACACACACACACAGAGTTAACCAAGTAGAACTCATTAAGCAAAAAATAGAAACCAGAAATATCTGCCCATTAATTAATTGGTGAACTATGGTCAGTTGACAGTGGAGGAGATTAAAATAGTAAAAGAGAAAGTCAAAAACGGAGTCACCATCCTGGAGACCTCTGCCAACTGGCCTCCCACCCACTCCCTGGTTTTCTATAATGGAGTCTGTGGCAGCCGTCCAATCTGATAAGAGAATCTCTCCACCCGATGATTCCAATTCTCCTTTACCTGAGATGACGTTGGTAGAGCACTGGTACCAACGGCCACATCCATATACTGAGAAGACCAACAGAATAGGTGGGGTTAGTAAGAGTTTATAAATGTTGCCTTACTTATATTTCAGTTGTAAGAAAAAACGCAGACAACTGTGAAGTGTTGGGGCACAAAACACGTTGAAATAAAAGAAAAAGCCATTGTAGACACAAGTCACCAAATAGACTGCTTCAAGATGGCAGAGCGTCCACTGATAAGGACTTCAGGCAGGCGGAGACCGGAAGTGACGTCAAGGGTGGTAAAGCTGTCAGCTTCCAGTCTGCAGAGGGAGAAAAAGATAAGATGTTAGTTAACAGTGCCCTCTTGTGTTCTGGTTGGAAAATTACACTAAACTGCTCTCAATGCACACACGTGTAACACAGCACAAATGACTATTAAACACAGCAGCAGCTCTAGTCAGGGTATGCCGGACTAAAGTATTGAGTCTTCAACCGGGATTTAAAAGCTGACACTGAACGGGCATCTCTTATATTAGCAGGCAGATTGTTTCACAGATTCAGAGTCCTGCAACTAAAAGCTCGACCTCGTGCTGATATTTTATTAATCCTTGGAATCTGGCATCTTGAGAGCTCAATGTGTGCTCGGGTTTGGGGTTTGTATAATGAAAAGTTCAGATGTAGTAACATTAACTGGATGTTAAAAATAATGTGAGACCCTGGCACACCCCAGATGAGGGTTATATATATATATATATATATATATATATATATATATATATATATATATATATATATTGTGGAGACTGGCCCGGACACAGAGAGGCAGACACTCTCATGTCACCCAACACACGTTTATTCACAATATGTACACAGTCCAAGTGCTCACAAACCCCAAAGACCTGGCCACACAACAATGCCTTCTTCAGGCTGCCTCCTTGTCTTCCTCCCGACATCATCTCACTTCCTCCCAACTCTTGTCAATGACTGGGGGGAGGTGGCCCCCTTTTATCCACCCCGGGTGGACTCCAGGTGTACCCTGAGGAGCTTCTGTGTGGCGGAAGCTCTGGCGGTGTATCCGGAAGTCCTCCGGGTGTCCCCAGTCCTCTTCCCCCCAGCACTTCTGGGTGTGACGGAAGTGCTGAAGTCCAGGGCTCCCAAGGCATCGGGGCACCCCTGGGCGGTGACCACAGGCCCCTACAGGGTTGAGCTTCCAAGCTCTGTACCCGTGGCCCCCAAAGCAACCAGGGCAGGCGCCCCCTCATGTTCTGGAGGAGGCACAAGCCCTCTTCCGGTCCTCCTGGGCATCCTAGCCGGGCATGAACCCCAGCCAGGTGCCACAATATACACACACTCACTGGCCACTTTATTTGGTACACTTTGCTAGTATCTGGTTGAACCCCCTTTTGCCTTCAGAACTGATGTAACTATTCGTGGAATAAATTCAACAAGGTGCTGGAAACCTTCCTCAGGGATTTTGCCCCATATTGACACCATGCAGTTGCTGTAGATTTGTCGGCCGCACATCCATGATGCGAATCTCCTGTTTCATCACATCCCAAAGGTGCTCTATTGGATTGAGATCTGGTGACTGTGGAGGTCATTTGAGTCCAGCGAACTTATCGTCATGTTCAAGAAACCAGTCTGAGATGATCTGACCTTTGTGACATGGCACGTTATTTTGCTAGAAGTGGCCATCAGAAGAGGGGCACACTGCAGTCATAAAGGGATGGACATGGTCAGCAACAATACTCAGGTAGGCTGTGGTATTTAAATAATGCACAATTGGTACTAAGGGGCCCAAAGTGTGCAAAGGAAATACCCCCCACACCATTACACCCCCCCCCCCCCCCCCCAACCACCACCATCCTGAACTGTTGATACAAGGCAGGATGGATCCATGCTTTCATGTTGTTGATGCCAAATTCTGACCCTACCATCCGAATGTTGCAGCAGAAATTGTGACTCATCAGACCAGGCAATGTTTTTCCAGTCTTCTATTGTCCGATTTTGGTGAGCCTCTGTGATTTGTAGCATCAGTTGCCTGTTCTTAGATGACAGGAGTGTCACCCAGTGTGGTCTCCTGCTGCTGTAGCCCCTCAGAGATGCCCTAACCCTACCTAACTTGTCACAAGTGCTTATTTGAGTTCCTGTTGCCTTTCTATCAGCTCAGACCAGTCTGGCCATTCACCTATGACCTCTGCCATCAACAAGGCATTGCTGCCCCCTAGATATTTTCCCTTTTTTGGGCCATTCTCTGTAAGCCCTAGAGATTTTTGTGTGTGAAATTCCCAGTAGATCAGCAGTTTCTGAAATACTCAGACCAGCCTGTCTGGCACCAACAACCATGCCATGTTCAAAGTCACTTCAGTCCTTCTTTCTTCCCCATTCTGATGGTTGGTTTGAACTTCCAAAATGCATTGAGTTGCTGAGTGGCTGATTAGATATTTGGGTTAACAAGCAATTGAACAGGTGTACCTAATAAAGTGGCCGGTGAGTGTATATTTAACTTGCTTTAAAATGCAGCTTTCCCTCCCAATATGCAATGTAGTATAATAATTTATACATACATATCCAGGCCAAACAGAAGCCATTGGACTCAGTACACTCATCATCCAGTTCTTCAGTGGGGAATTCTGATGAATGTATGCCAGTTTGGCAGAGTGCAAGGCGGTATTTTGCAGACGGCTTCTGGCTTTTTGATGGTTTCTCACCGTTATAAATACTCACGTATTTTGCATATTTATAAAATTTGCCAGGTATGGGTAATTACCATTTGAGCTGTAATATTTATGGACTGTGCCCAAAGAGCACCTTTTTTCCCCTATCTGTGCACCTGCTACCAAATCACTCATGGCCACTGCCTGAAAGTGATGGGTCAGACCTGAAGTGCTGGGTTGCATCTGAGGTGATGGGTCAGACCTGCGTTAATCAACCAAAATCCCGGCCTGAAAGAACCGTCCCATGGAATTTGTTCACAGGGAAACCTCTAAAATAGCAGAAGGCGACCCCTGACCATATACAGATCATCACCAAAGTGGGCGCAACAGCACATTAAAACAGCAGGCCTGGGTCGTCTTCCACTTTTTTCTGTCCATCTCACTGTCATTTTTTTTCTGTCAGGTGTATTTGCGTGGTTTCAGCTATACTTTACTTTCAACCAACTGTCTCCCTCGGCTCTGCACACGTAGCAGTGAAACAAGACACACTTTAAAAGTCAATAAACAAAAAGGTATTGCTAGCTAAGCGGAGGCATGTTATGCTCCAAAATGGAGAGGTAGACCGACTCCCCCCTCCTGATGTCATGCTTCCCCCTCCCCTTGGCCTGCAGCCTCTGCCTCAGATTAGTGCAAATATATCACTCCTGCAAGCGAACTATGATTCTTAGCGTGATGAGAGAAGTTGCAAAATCAAATGAAATGTTCAAGCAAATTATAGAAGAAAACCAGAGAGTAAGAAAAGCAGAGGTAAGAAACCCCCCCCCCCCCCCGAGGCTGGTGTGTGAGTGAGGAGGGCCCCGCCCCCCCAAAAACCTTTAATTGTGTTTGATTGCAGTTCTTTCATGGGCTGGGGTTCTTGTGTCTTGTAGATATCTCCAGCAGGGGTTCTTCATTGTTCATCCATTAAATGCAGGACATACTTGAATCTTATATACAGTATACACCCCTTCAGTAACCATGGCATACATAATCAGATGAGAGAAATATGGTACAAAAAATATATATATACACAGTACTGTGCAAAAGTTTTAGGCAGGTGTGAAAAAACGCTGTAAACAAAGAATGCTTTCAGAAATATAAATAATGATTGTTTATTGTTATCAATTTACAAAATGCAAAGTGAGCAAACAAAAGACAAATCTAAATCAAATCAATATTTGGTGTTGCTACCTTTTGCCTTCAAACCAGCATCAATTCTTATAGGTCCACTTGTACAAAGTCAGGGATTTTGTAGGATTCTAGTCAGGTGTCTGATCAACCAATTCTACCAAACAGGTGCTAATGATCATCAATGTCACACGTAGGTTGAAACACAGTCATTAACTGAAACAGAAACAGCTGTGTAGGAGGCTTAAAACTGGGTGAGGAACAGCCAAACTCTACTACCAAGGTGAGGTTGTGGAAGACAGTTTCATGTCATGGCAAGATTGAGCACAGCAACAAGACACAAGGTAGTTCTACTGCATCAGCAAGGTCTCTCCCAGACAAAGATTTCAAAGCAGACTGGGGTTTCAAGATGTGCTGTTCAAGCTCTTTTGAAGAAGCACAAAGAAACGGGCAACACTGAGGATGGTAGACGCTGTGGTTGGCCAAGGAAACTTAGTGCAGCAGATGAAAGACACATCAACTTATTACCCTTCGAAATTGGAAGATGTCCAGCAGTGCCTTCAGCTCAGAACTGGCAGAAACCAGTGGGACCCAGGTACATCCATCTACTGTCCGGAGAAGTCTGGCCAGAAGTGGTCTTCATGGAAGAGTTGCAGCCAAAAAGCCATACCTCCGATGTGGAAACAAGGCCAAGCGACTCAAGTATACACGAAAACATAGGAACTGGGGTGCAGAAAAATGGCAACAGGTGCTCTGGACTGATGAGTCAAAATTTGAAATATTTGGCTGTAGCAGAAGGCAGTTTGTTTGTCGAAGGGCTGGACAGCAGTACAATAATGAGTGTCTGCAGGCAACAGTGAAGCATGGTGGAGGTTCCTTGAACGTTTGGGGCTGCATTTCTGCAAATGGAGTTGGAGATTTGGTCAGGATTAATGGTATTCTCAATGCTGAGAAATACAGGCAGATACTTATCCATCATGCAATACCATCATGGAGGCCTATGATTGGCCCCAAATTTATTCTGCAGCAGGATAACGACCCCAAACATACAGCCAAAGTCATTAAGAACTATCTTCAGCGTAAAGAAGAACAAGAAGTCCTGGAAGTGATGGTATGGCCCCCACAGAGCCCTGATCTCAACATCATCGAGTGTGTCTGGGATTACATGAAGAGACAGAAGGATGTGAGGAAGCCTACATCCACAGAAGATCTGGGGTTAGTTCTCCAAGATGTTTGGATCAACCTATCAGCCGAGTTCCTTCAAAAACTGTGTGCAAGTGTACCTAGAAGAATTGATGATGTTTTGAAGGCAAAGGGTGGTCACGCCAAATATTGATTTGATTTTGATTTCTCTTTTGTTCATTCACTGCATAAAATAAATAATTAACACTTCCATTCTTGAAAGCATTCTTTGTTTACAGCATTTTTTCACACCTGCCTAAAACTTTTGCACACTACTGTGTATATACAGTATATATATATATATTTATTTATATATATATATATATATATATATATATATATATATATATATATATATATATATAATATGCCGTCTTTCAACATCTGCAATAAGATGCTGCAGATGTTCTATCAGACGGTTGTGGCGAGTGCCCTCTTCTACGTGATGGTGTGCTGGGGAGGCAGCATAAAGAAGAGGGACACCTCACGCCTGGACAAACTGGTGAGGAAGGCGGGCTCTATTGTAGGCATGGAGCTGGACAGTTTGACATCTGTGGCGGAGTGACGGGCGCTGAGCAGACTCCTGTCAATCATGGAGAATCCACTGCATCCACTAAACAGTATCATCTCCAGACAGAGGAGCAGCTTCAGCGACAGACTGCTGTCACCATCCTGCTCCACTGACAGACTGAGGAGATTGTTCCTCCATCACACACTATGCGACTCTTCAATTCCACTGGGGGGGGGGGGGGGGGGGTAAGCGTTAACATTATACAAAGTTGTTGACTGTTGTACCTGCCTTGCACTCTCCACCTTGCACTTTTTAACTTGCACTGTGTTTTTATCACTCTTTAATTAATATTGTTTTTTATATCAGTATGCTGCTGCTGGAGTATGTGAATTTCCCCTTGGGGATTAATAAATTATCTATCGATATACACACTTACTGGCCACTTTATTAGGTACACCTTGCTAGTTAATGGTTGGATCCCCCTTTCGCCTTCAGAATTGACTAGCAAAGACAGCATAGTTTCAACAAGGTGCTGGAAACATTCCTCCGGGATTTTGGTCATCCATATTGACATGAGAGCATCACTCAGTTGCTGCACATTTGTCGGCCGCACATGCACGATGTGAATCTCCTGTTCCACCACATCCCAAAGGTGCTCTATTACATAGAGATTTGGTGACTGTGGAGGCCATTTGAGTCCAGTAAACTCAAAATCATGTTCAAGAAGCCAGTTGGAGATGATGTGAGGTTTGTGACATGGGGTGTTATGCTGCTGGAAGGAGCCATCAGACAATGGGTCGTATTGGGATGGACGTGGTCAGCAACAATCCCCAGGTAGGCTTTGGTATTGAAACAATGCTAAGTTGGTACTAAGGGGCCCAAAGTGAGCCAAGAAAATACCCCCACACCATTAGACCACCACCACCAGCCTCCCCTCGGCCAGAATGTTCTAGAAAATTATAGAAAAAAACCGATCTAAATTCGTTAAGTAGCTCTCTCGTTCACTAACTAAGTGGGGGTAAGGTTCTTGCCCCAAGGCTGGTGCGTGAGTGAGGAGAGCCCCACCCCCCTCCTCTCGGTCTGCACCGTGTCTCTTGGATTTGTTCAAATAAATCGGTGCCTCAAATGAACTACGATACTTAACATAATGAGATAAGTCACAAAATCAAACGAAATGTTCAAGCAAATTATAGAAGAAAACCCAATCGAAATCCTTTAAGTAGATCTGTCGTTTGCTAGCTAAGCAGAAGTAAGGTACACGCCCTGAAGCTGGCACGTGTGTGAGGAGGGCCCCGCTCTCCTCCCCTTAGCCTACAGTCGCTCTCTCAGATTCACACAAATAAATCAGTACTACAAGTGAACTATGGTACTTAGCGCGATGAGAGAAGTCGCAAAATCAGCTGGAATGTTCAAGCAAATTATAGAAAGGAACCCGATTTAAATCAGTTAAGTTGTTCTCTGGTTCACTAGCTAAGCGGAGGTAAGGTACTTGCCCCTCCCCTTGGCTCGTCCTGTGTCAATTGGATTTGTTCAAATAAATTGGTGCCGCAAACGAACTACGATACTTAGTATAATGAGATAAGTCACAAAATCAATCGGAATGTTCACGCAAATTCTAGAAAAAAACCCGATCTAAATCCGTTAAATAGTTCTCTCGTGAAAAGCGGACAGACATACAGGCAGATGTTGGATTTTATATATAGAGAGATGGGCCTTCATCAGGGAACAACTAATAGGTTACAACCTACAGATGTTCTGCAGCAATTAAGATAAATTAAACCTTGCAAGTTGAAGCAAACAATTTGCACAGGTGTCCCAAGTTCTGTTGATTTCTTAAAAACCCACAGTGTGCCTTAAAGCAGATTTGGAACTGACTGTGTTATTACACCCTCTGAAGTACTAATGAGAGAAATCGCAAAATCAACCGGAATGTTCAAGCAAATTATAGAAGAAAACCCAATCAAAATCCTTTAAGTAGATCTGTCGTTTGCTAGCTAAGCAGAAGTAAGGTACACGCCATGAGGCTGGCACGTGTGTGAGGAGGGCCCCGCTCTCCTCCCCTTAGCCTACAGTCGCTCTCTCAGATTCACACAAATAAATCACTACTACAAGTGAACTATGGTACTTAGCGCGATGAGAGAAGTCGCCAAATCAGCTGGAATGTTCAAGCAAATTATAGAAAAGAACCCTTTTTAAATCAGTTAAGTTGTTCTCTCGTTCACTAGCTAAGCAGAGGTAAGGTACTTGCCCCGAGGCTGGTGCGTGAGTGAGGAGGGTCCCACCCCCTCCCCTTGGCCCGCCCTGTGTCCCTTGGATTTGTTCAAATAAATCGGCGCCGCAAACGAACTACGATACTTAGCATAATGAGATAAGTCACAAAATCAATCGGAATGTTCAAGCAAATTCTAGAAAAAAACCCGATCTAAATCCGTTAAATAGTTCTCTCGTGAAAAGCAGACAGACATACCGACAGACGTTGGATTTTATATATAGAGAGATGGGCCTTCATCAGGGAACAACTAATAGGTTACAATCTACAGGTGTTCTGTAGCAATTAACATAAATTAAACCTTGCAAGTTGAAGCAAACAATTTGCACAGGTGTCCCGAGTTCTGTTGATTTCTTAAAAACCTACAGTGTGCTTTAAAGCAGAGTTGGAACTGACTGTGTTATTACACCCTCTGAAGTACTAATGAGAGAAATCGCAAAATCAACCGGAATGTTCAAGCAAATTATAGTAAAAAACCCGCTCCAAATCCGTTAAGCAGTTCTCTCGTGAAAAACGTACAGACAGACAGAGAGACGTTGGATTACCCATTTTTTAGAGTAAACTTCACAGATCCAAGTGGCACACTTCAAACCTTTGGTTACAGCAGACCACTCACAGCGCCGGACCCATCCGCAGCTTGCCAGCTCTGAAGATGACACCTTTGAGCCAGGTGGATCAGGAATGAGCCTGTGCTGCCAAGGATGGCACCTCAGTGGCACTGTTTACTTCAAGCCAAGAGCTTCCAGTTTGCCATTTTGCCATCTTAAAGGTGAGTCTTTTTCAAAGGAGAATGGAAACGTGAAAAGATATTGAAACAAAGTGCACTCTGAATTTATATAATGGCCCAGAAAACATTCTAGAAAATTGTGCATTTGCCCCTCTCCTTTACATAACCAAAGACCCTTTTTTAAAAAACGAACTACATATGAATGATAAAAGAAAAAAAGGACACTCTTAGAAAACAGTTTTTTTTTTCTTTTTTGAACCAATGCCAGTGCTGTTAGAAGCCGACTTTTTTCCAAACACATTGGCTTGCAAAACAAGAAGGATACTGTAAATAATTGCAGATAATGTATGATTACTCAAATGGAGCTTGAAAAGGCTTAGGCTGCCAACTGGAACATCACAGTTCACCCACAAGCAAATGTGTTAAATGCTTCACTAGCATCCAGCATGGATGGCTAAAATTGAGTAAAGTGTTATAAATCTGCAAGGTGCTCTGTGCAGCACAGATTAGTCCTCACTTGGATTCTGCGCATGGGTCTCTGTGTGACTGCATCTACAGTACCTCTTTATGGCAGAAAACGAAAACAAAAAAAGCAAAAGTTTGTCTCTTTCATTACGTTAATTAATTAGAAATGCGGTAATTTCTCTTCGATGGATTGGATTCTCTCCAAGGTTGGTTGCTGCCTTGAACATAAGGTTGGCATGATAGGCGTTCTCCCTGAATTGAGCAGAAAATGGTAAGGATAGCAGATAGATGCATGGATGGTATTTAGTGTTCTCCGCAATGGGTTGGCACCGTAAACTGCACCCACTGTTGCCACGCTAGACCCCAGCACCTTGTTTTGTCATGGAAGGACCCTGTCTTCACTATAGGACTCTCCGTGTCGATCTCAATGTCTCCAAATCTTTGACTCTTGTTCTCGTTTTCTCAATAAGCAGGACTCTGAGAAATTAATTCATGCATTTATTTCTAGTAGGATTGATTATTACAATGCGGTGTTCACTGGATTTTCAAATTGTCCTTTATACAGCTTCCAGTTAATCCAAAATGCTGCTGCAAGAATTATTACAAGAACAAGAAAATACGAACACATAACTCCAGTTCTTAAATCCTTACACTGGCTCCCGGTTTAGTTTAGGGCAGATTTGAAAATCATCCTTTTAACATTATCAGACATGTGTGCATGAGAGGCAGGTAAAGGGCCTGAACATGCCAGACCAGGGGGTGGCGAGGTGCACTGACTTTCTCAATCCTCTGCAGACCATCTATGGGAAATCCCACACGGATCTGGCACCAGTGATGATGCCACTTCCGTTTCCGATGACGCCACTTCCTGTTCCTCCGCCAATGATGATGCCACTTCTGGTTCTGGTGCCAACGATGATGTCTCTTCCGGTCCCGATGACGTAATTTCTGGTCTCGGCCTTTAAAGCCGCCATCTTTACACCTCTCCATTAGTTCTGTTTTGGACTCTGAAAGAATAACTTTTATGACAAATTTACCCATTTGCAGCCTTGGCATAATATACGGGTGGCTCTCCCAAACATTTGTGATGTTTCCTGGTGATTCTTGTTACAACATTTAAAGCCTTAAATGGCCGAGGTTCGGCTTACTTATCTGAACTTATCATGACTTACAAACCAGAACGCACATTAAGATCTCAAGATGCCGGTCTGCTTATGATTCCAAGGATTAATAAAATAACAGTGGGAGGTTGAGCTTTTAGTTAAAGGGCCCCTAAACTGTGGAATGGTCTGCTTGCTACTATAAGATGGTGTTTCTTCAGTCTCAGCTTTCAAATCTCACTACTTCAGTTTAGCATACCCTGACTAGAGCTGCTGATTATGCTGCATCTCTGTTGTTAGTCATTAGCACTAAAACATAAGTAATATGATAGTTATAATTGGTTACTAACCCTCACCTGCTCTGTTTCTCTTCTTGGTACTCAAATGTGGCATGTGGTGCCACTGCCCACCTGCCAAGTTGTTTTGCCTGCCTAAAGTAAAGTCATCTCTGATGGAGGATCGCAGGAATCATCGGGTAAAGGAGTCCATTCATCGGATTGGCTGGCCCAGCGCTGACTCAGCTGTGGAATGGCCAATAGGGGGAGGCAGCTTGATGGCTGAGGTTTCCAGGACTCTGAACAAATCCGAATCACATTTTGTGATATCATCTACTGCTGAATTCTGCTCTGTACTTGTAATATTTCTATTGCACTATTGTATTGTATTGAGGATGACTTGTGTTCTGTTCTGTGTATTGTATTGTATTGACCCCCTTCTTTTTGACACCCACTGCACACCCAACCTACCTGGAAAAAGGTCTCTCTTTGAACTGCCTTTCCTAAGGTTTCTTCCATATTTAATATTCTCCACAAGGATTTTTTATGGGAGTTTTTCCTCGTCTTCTTAGAGAGTCAAGGCTGGGGGGCTGTCAAGAGGCAGGGCCTGTTAAAGCCCATTGCGGCACTTCTTGTGTGATTTTGGGTTATACACAAATAAATTGTACTAGCCAACCCACGGCATAGCATACGCCGCATAATTATGTATTGATGGGTGAACACTTCCTGAAAGACACAGTTGTCCAAATGGGGTTGGTTTTGAGGATACTGACTGTAGGTTAATGAAAAGATGTAACTGGAGAGGGCAACATACAGTACAGCGTTTTACACGCTGCATACAGCGATTCACATCGAAGTATAAACTCTGCTAAGACCATGGAATACCCCTCGCAAACTGTTTTACATGCTGCATACAGCGATTCACATCCGCGACAAACAAATTGTTTTACACGCTGCATACAGCGATTCACATCTGCGACAAATATGATTCTTCTTAGATGGTGCTGTCGCGTCCACCCTCGCTCTCGAAGCATACTCACCGCCTGGTCATGTGCCCGCTCGCAAGAGCAACTAACAGAGACCCGCCCACCAACTGTAAGACCATGGGATACCCCTCGCAAACTGTTCTACATGCCGCATACAGCGATTCACATCTGCGACAAACAAACTGTGTTACACGCTGCATACAGCGATTCACATCCGCGACATGATTTTTCTTAGATGGTCCTGTCGCATCCACCCTTGCACTCGAAGCATACACACTGCCTGGTCATGTGCCCGGTTGCAAGAGCAATTGACAGAGACCCGCCCACCAACTCTAAGACCATGGGATACCCCTCGGAAACTTTTACACGCTGCATACAGCGATTCACATCCGCGACAAACATGCCTCTTCTTAGATAGTCCTGCCGCGTCCACCCTCGTTCTCGAAGCATACACACCGCCTGGTCATGTGACCAGGGCCGCTGCTGGCCAAATGGGTGCCCTAAGCAGAAATTTACTTTTGTGCCCTCTCCCCCAAATATTACGGAAGTAAAAATAAAATAATAAAAAAAAACACCTACTATAGGGGCCAAAATAGAACTTTATTCAAATAAGGTGTGCTTAGCCTACTCTGCGTTCACCGTAAAATGCAATATATACGTTTATATTTTTGTTTATTTGTATATGTATATTATTAATATTAATTTATTATTATAATATATAAAAACGATTTTTTTGAGCAGCTGGGATGGTGCCCCCCTGGGAGTTGGTGCCCTACGCAGACTGCGTACTCTGCGTATAGGGAGCGGCGGTACTGCATGTGCCCGCTCGCAAGAGAAACTCACAGAGACCCGCACACCAACTCTAAGACCATGGAGTGTAAAACAGTTTGCAATGGTGGACGCGGTCGTGCGTCATAACCGAAAAGAATACAGTGGAACTGAAGCAATTTCTCCCATAGGATTGTATGTAAATACAATTAATCAGTTCCAGACTATACGAACTGTATGTATATATATATTTTAAGTTTTTAAGCACAAATATAGTTAATTAAACCATAGAATGCACAGCGTAATAGTAAACTAATGTAAAAACATTGAATAACACTGAGAAAACCTTGAACAACAGAGAAAACTAACACTGCAATAGTTTGCGCTATAGCGCTACCAACCGCTAGCTAAAAACTCTTTTTTTAAATGAGTTTTAAGCACAGGGAAAAAAATGAACATTTGAAAAAATCCGTAATTTAATAAACCACCAAGAAAAGTAACATTGCAACAATGCACACTACAAACCGATCGCTGTAAACAGAAGTGAAAACAAAATCATGCCTGCCTTCCTACTTTATGAGCCCAGCTCCCTTTCTCTGGCGCTGCCTGTGTGTGTGCGCGGCTCTCTCTCTCGCGCTGCCTGTGTGTGAACCGAGGTTCCACTGAGGTTGACTAATGAAAAGTCAACGTGGCTCAGAGGTGCATGTGGAGTCTAGCAGAGACGAACGTGAATCACGCCCGGTGTTGTGAGTTGCTGCGTCCGAGTTGGTGGCCGTGGCTCTGCGAGTTGTCGTCGTATCCAATGGTCTTAGAGTTGGTGGGCATGGCTGTCTTGCGTGCTTTCCATGGGTGGCTACTTGTCGGTGGCTTAGTGAATTATATATATAGATTGTATTGCATTGCATTGTATTGTATTGTATTAAATCTTTCTTTTTGTACCAACCTGGAGGGGTGGCTGCTCTGGTCAGCATGAAGCAGGCTTGACTGTGTCTGTGGCTCTCAGATTGCTAGACTAACATTGGATTGATGCCAGAATTTTGACTTCATGATCTATGACCAAAGCACCATTTTCTTCTTAGTATTTATAAACGAACGTCTTCAGAAATGCCACTATTGGCCAGAAGTGGCAGACCTAAGAGTGCGACTGGGCGTATAGACGTGAATGAGGTCAGAGAGGTATAATTGAGCTGGGTTATGCAGTGCTTTGAAGATAACTCAAAGAATTTTAAAATCAACACAGAATTTTACAGGAAGCCAATGAGGCTTTTTAAGAGATGGAGTAATGTGTTGTATTGTGATGTATTTTAGCAAATCCGTATCCATACACTACTTGTCAAAAGGTTTAGAACACCTCCGTTTTTTCAGCTTTTATGTAAATATGCAGAGTTTAATGTCTTAAAGTTTCATGAAATCAAGACATAGAACAAATAAACTATGGCAAATAAAAAAAATAATAAGTCAAGGAATCATTAAGTGTACAAACTTATTAAAATTTTTTATTTTTTTTTTTTGGCAATGGTGATGGACAGGTTGACAGACGAGATTAGACAGGAGTCCCCGTGGACTGTGATGTTTCCTGATGACATTGTGATCTGTAGCGAGAGTAGGGAGCAGGTTGAGGAAATCCTGGAGAGGTGGAGATATGCTCTAGATAAGAGAGGAATGAAGGTCAGTAGGACCACCAAACACAATACATGTGTGTGTGAATGAGAGGGAGGTCAGTGGAATAGTGAAGATGCAGGGAGTAGAGTTGGCGAAGGTGGATGAGTGTAAATACTTGGGATCAACAGTACAGAGTAACGGGGAGTGTGGAAGAGAAGTGAAGAAGAGAGTGTAGGCAGGGTGGAGTGGGTGGAGAAGAGTGTCAGGAGTGATTTGTGTCAGACGGGTATCAGAAACGGTGAAAGGGAAGGTCTACAGGATGGTAGTGAGACCAGCTATGTTATATGGGTTGTATGACAGGGCACTGACCAGAAAGCAGGAGACAGAGCTGGAGGTGGCAGAGTTAAAGACATTGAGATTTGCATTGTGTGTGACGAGGATGGACAGGATTAGAAATGAGGACATCAGAGGGTCAGCACAGGTTGGGAGACAAAGCCAGGGAGGCGTTGGTTTGGACATGTGCAGAGGAGAGATGCTGGGTATATTGGGAGAAGGATTCTAAGAATGTTCCCATCAACCATCTGGGGTAGGCGACCCTCATTGTAGAGTGCCAAAGAGATTTAAGAATTTATTCCAACCCTCCTATCCCACCCTTCGCACTGCCTATTACATGCTACTGAGACCCCTATTGTAGGAGGAGCCACAAGTGGTACTGGAAGATTAGAACAAAATCCAACAGGACATCTGCACTCCATGACGAGGGTTGCCTCCACCTGAATTAATTAATTTCAGATTTTATTTTTATTGTTTGCTGTTTGCTAAATTAAAGCTGTCCATGTACAAGTGTGATTTTTGGTCTAAACCACATTTGAACCTCTTGTTTATCCTTACATATTTTAAGTATTTCCTGTACTGTCTATTATTAACTTGTTATTAAACTTTATTATATACTAGCTGTGTAAGCCCATGCTGTAAAAAGCCCAGGGTCCTAGAAACTATTGAAATCGTCAGAAAAAAAAATGAAATGTTGAGATGTCAGGTAATTGAAAGGAACTACTCTGGGCGTCTCACTCCTCGGAG
The DNA here is from genome assembly GCF_900747795.2 of Erpetoichthys calabaricus. Lineage (NCBI taxonomy): Eukaryota > Metazoa > Chordata > Cladistia > Polypteriformes > Polypteridae > Erpetoichthys > Erpetoichthys calabaricus. Next base: position 85,039,749 of record NC_041408.2, read on the forward strand.
GATTCGTTTTGTCAATGTGTTCGCCTCACTTCTGTATTAGCAGCTAAATGAGCGACTCTTTCTTCCGAGGTTTCATTTTGTCGATGTGCTCACCTCACTTGTGCATTAGTGGCTAAGTAACTGTCTATCTTCGGAGCTTTCATTTTGCTGATGTGTTCGCCTCGCTTCTGTATTAGCAGCTAAGTAAGCGACCCTTTCTTCGGAGGGTTTCGTTTTGTCGATGTGTTCGCCTCACTTGTACATTAGCGGCTAAGTAACTGTCTATCTTCGGAGCTTTCATTTTGCTGATGTGTTCGTCTTGCTTCTGTATTAGCAGCTAAGTAAGCGACCCTTTGTTCGGAGGGTTTTGTTTTGTCAATGTGTTCGCCTCACTTGTACATTAGCGGCTAAGTAACTGTTTATCTTCGGAGCTTTCTTTTTGCTGATGTGTTCGCCTCGCTTCTGTATTAGCAGCTAAATGAGCGACTCTTTCTTCCGAGGTTTCGTTTTGTCGATGTGTTCGCCTCACTTGTACATTAGCGGCTAAGTAACTGTTTATCTTCGGAGCTTTCTTTTTGCTGATGTGTTCGCCTCGCTTCTGTATTAGCAGCTAAATGAGCGACTCTTTCTTCCAAGGTTTCGTTTTGTTGATGTGTTTGCCTCACTTGTAAATTAGCGGCTAAGTAACTGTTTATCTTCAGAGCTTTCATTTTGCTGATGTGCTCGCCTTGTTTCTGTATTAGCAGCTAAATGAGCGACTCTTTCTTCTGAGGTTTCGTTTTGTCGATGTGTTTGCCTCACTTGTAAATTAGCGGCTAAGTAACTGTCTATCTTCGGAGCTTTCATTTTGCTGATGTTTTCACCTCGCTTCTGTGTTAGCGACTATTTCTTCGGAGGTTTAATTTTGCCAAAGTGCTGGCCTCACTTGTGTATGCTTGGAGGCGAAGCCCTTAGCCCGACTCCACCTCTCACTTCCGGGCTGGAGAGTTAGAAACACACACCTCCACGCGTTGACATTTATATTATATAGAAATCATTTATTTAACTGAAATTGGGATATTTATTGTTATTCAATGATTTCATGAATACATACATTATGTAAATAATACTGAAGTGTATATATTACACTGTAATTTCTAATACGATTTATTTTGCTTTCAATATTTCTGTTGCATTTTTGAATAATATTAAAATACAGGAACAAAAACAAACATTTATATTAAATTGATACTTCAATTTCTGTTTATTCTTATTAATAATTTGATTGTTTTGCTATTAGTTCATTTAATGAACAATATTAACTGTATTCTTTGATTGGGCTCTGTATTCTTTTTTTGTGGGGGTGGTTAGGAGTGATTACTATAACATAAGGTGGCTCATGCAGCCCACAAGAGACCCTTGAAATGTCCATTTACAATCCACGCAGGAACATCTGTGTACCCAATACTAAAGTTGCACTCCACCCCATGTAAAACCCATTTTAAGCAAATGCGTTTACTCACAAGGTTCCCTCTTGTGACCCGCCATCATTATCCCATATGGGGGAACCTGCGGAAAAACGTTTGGGGGGCCCAGCTTGGTTGTCCAGATTTGTCCCACTTTCAAGCCCATATGGGACAACCATAGGCCCCATGTGGACATGCTGGCTGGGAGCGTATATGGGCATGTTTGCTAGCTATGGTGGAGAAACCGAACAGTTTACATTTTTTTTTTAAATGCCAATGAGGATTCTATTTTTCAGGATAATTTTCCTGCTTTAAAGTTTTTCAATCACACAATTTTTTTTAATAAGATGTATCAGCATTATCTATTATTTCTTGGCATGGAAACACCAGAATTGCATAGAAGAAACTGAGAAATCAAACAAAATGACGCCTTTTATTGGCTAACTAGAAAGATTACAATATGCAGGCTTTTCGAGGCAACTCAGGATTACATTTTGCCTGAAGAAGGGGCCAGAGTTGCCTCGAAAGCCTGCATATTGTAATCTTTCTAGTTAGCCAATAAAAGGGGTCATTTTGCTTGACATCTCACTACATCCATAACCTAACTCACATGGTACAACACCTAGTACTATTCCAAGAAGCTGTAAAGAAAACAATGGCTGCAGCGACTAAAGTTCCAGAATCAGACAGGACGGTTTGGAAGCGGCCTACTATAAGAAAATCCCCAGCTCAAGTTCAGGCTTATTGTCACAATACAAAGAGATTCTTACGGGCATTTCTCTTACGGTAGAATAACAACACGAACGGACTCTGAGTACAGCACCATACATTAAATGGGACACCCCACTTTGTCACAAGTTTGTTCTCCCTCCTTCTGGCAGAGACAAGAGGACAAAGGGAGATAAAAGCAGCAGAGCAAAACATTCTTTCTTTCCCCGAGACCCCGAGTCCTTTCAAATTACAGTACCTGCTGAGTGTAAAAGTACTTTTCTGGGCTGGCCGGGTGTTTCATTGTTTCATTGCTTAGTTCTCTTGAAAATAAGCATCTTTCAGTGCTGTAAATTGATGTACATGCATTGTGCTGCTACTTTGTTAATGTTTGTGCTTCATGCTGATATAAAGCATGAGAGACAATAAAGAAGAAGCGAAACAGCCCCCAAACAGAGGAGCAATAGACTCATTGTTTTTATTATGTATTGCCTATCTGCATGTTTTAATGGCCATTTTCCAGATTGGCTGGTTGCTCCCCTCAAATGACCCCCTTCCTGACACCAACGTCTTTTAGTTGCCATTTACAACACACAAAAGGGATGGTGTCCTCGTTCATATGAAAGTTTTAGAACACCTCTCCGTTTTTCCAGTTTTTCTGCAGATGTAATCTGTTGAAATGCAATGAGTGACCTAAAATGGTGAAAAGGTAAGCAGTAAATGGCCAGAGGTTTAAAGTTTAGGTTTAGAAAAAACTGAAAATAAAGGAAATTTCAGGATATTACAAACTAGCCGTCCCCCGCAGCTTAGTGAAACAGGACAGTGACCCCACTCCTGACGTCACGCTTCCCCCTCCCCTTGGCCCACAGCTTTTGTCTCGGATTAGCATGAATAAATCGCTCCTGCAAGCGAACCATGATGCTTAGCTCAATCAGAGAAGTCACAAAATCAACCGGAATGTTCAAGCAAATTATAGAAAAAACCCCAATCTAAATCTGTTAAGTAGTTCTCTCGTTCGCTAGCTAAGCGGAGGTAAGATATGCCCTGAGGCTGACACGTGATTATGGAGGGCCACACTCCCCTCCCTTTGGCCCTCAACCTCTCTCTTGGATTCGCACGAATAAATCGCTCCTGCAAACGAACTATGATTCTTAGCATGATGAGAGAAGTCACAAAATCAACCAGAATGTTCAAGCAAATTATAGTAAAATCCCTGATCTAAATCTGTTAAGTAGTTCGTTCTCTCGTTCGCTAGCTAAGCGGAAGTAAGGTACACTCCCCCGAAGCTGGTGCGTGAGTGAGGACAGTCCCGCCCCCTAAAAACCTTTATATGTGTTTGATTGGATGATACAAGCAGTTCTTTCATGGGCTGGGGTTCTTGTGTCTTGTAGATATCTCCAGCAGTGGTTTTTCATTGTTCATCCATTGAATGCAGGACATACTTGAACCTTATATACAGTATACACCCCTTCAATAACCATGGCATGCATAATCAGACGAGAGAAATACGGTATTATATATATATATATATATATATATATATATATATATATATATATATATATATATATATATATATATATATATATATATTGTGGGAGCTGGCCCGGACACAGACAGGTGGACACCGAAGGTTCAATCACCAACACACGTTTATTCATATTCTACTATATTACAGTGCTCACAACCCAGTACTCCTGTACCAAGCACCCTTCAAGTTCTGGCCTCTCTCAATGCCTTTACTCTTCTTTACCACCTCCACTCCTCTCCTCTGAGCTCCATCCTCTTTCACCTGACTCAAATGGAGGGAGGTGGCCCCTTTTATATTCACCCGGACGTGCTCCAGGTGCCTCCCAATGAGCTTCTGCCAGCACTCCCTGGTGTGGCGGAAGTGCCGGCTGTGCACCCGGAAGCACTCCAGGTGTCCCTGGTCTTTGTTCCCCCAGCACTTCCAGGTGTGGCAGAAGTGCTGAGGAACAGGGCTCTCCTGGAATTTGGGTACCCCCTGGCGGTGACCACAGGCCCCTATAGGGTTGAGCTTCCATGCTCCTTTCCCATGGTTCCCATAGCCACCAGGATGGTCACCCCCTTGTGGTCCGGAGGAGGTGTAATCCCTAATTCGGTCCTTCCGGGCGTCCCGGCTGGGTACCGCCCCCAGCCGCTCGCCACAATATATATATATATATACAGTAATCCCTCCTCAATTGTGGGGGTTGCGCTCCAGAACTCCCCACGAAAGGTGAAAATCCGTGAAGTAAAAACCATATGTTCATATGGTTATTTTTACGCATATATTTAAAGCCCTTATAAACTCTCCCACACTATTATAAACATTTCCCGCACAATTATACAGCATAAACCCTTTGTATTCTCTTAGATATTAGGTAAGATTCATTGAAATTATGTATGTAAACACACTGTTTATATACAGTAAAATCTAAATATTATTTTAAAGATATCGAGTGTCTCCGATATGTTACAGCCATTACAATAGACAGGCCACCAGTAATAAATACGTACAATGCAAGAAAAATTGTATACAGTAAAATGTGTGTACAGTGACATTAAACTATGTACATGTAATAAGTACTGTACATAGAAAATTAATTATGGTTACTCACCAACAATGACACGATGACTTGTCCGATAATGATGAGTTTAATTTTACTGCACAACAAAGGAGAGTGTTACAGCTCTTCAAAAGGAGCCTCTTCAGGCGACTGTGCAGCACCGCCGTTGTTCTTCTTCCATCACTCTTCAATCCAAATCCCTAAAGCAGATTCCATCCAGACTACTGCCTTATTACATCCACTTACAACTCGTTTTGCACCCTGGTTAAAGGACACTGCGGCCGTAGATATTATATTCTTTTCTCCTTTTTAAATAAAAAGAATCGTGGAGTCATTGATGCCGTAATGGCGTCCTGCAGCGGTGTAGTTGTTCCCTTCCTTCAACATATCCAAAACTTTTACCTTTTCGGCAATCGTTAGCATCTTCCGTTGTCGCTTGGACACGGCCCCTGAAGCAGTAGCAGGAGCACGTTGATGCTGAATGAGCGAGACGAGACTTCCTGGTTAACACAGCGGAATCGAATTCGGCGCTCCGTCGCTGAGCCAATCAGCACACAGGAACTTAACTGCGTGCTCTGATTGGGTAGCTTCTCAGCCATCCACCAATACCGTCCCTTGTATGAAATCAACTGGGCAAACCAACTGAGGAAGCATGTATCAGAAATAAAAAGACCCATTGTCCGCAGAAACCCGTGAAGCAGTCGAAAAATCCACATTATATATTTAAATATGCTTACATATAAAATCCGCGATAGAGTGAAGCCGCGAAAGTCGAAGCACGATGGTGGTAGGTAACCACCCATACAATCAGACTGTGATTCAGACAACGAATGCCATGAATATATATATACAGGTGCTGGTCATTAAATTAGAATATCATGACAAAGTTGATTTATTTCAGTAATTCCATTCAAAAAGTGAAACTTGTATATTAGATTCATTCATTACACACAGACTGATGTATTTCAAATGTTTATTTCTTTTAATGTTGATGATTATAACTGACAACTAATGAAAGTCCCAAATTCAGTATCTCGGAAAATTAGAATATCAATTAAGACCAATGCAAAAAAAGGATTTTTAGAAATGTTGGCCAACTGAAAGGTATGAACATGAAAAGTATGAGCATGTACAGCACTCAATATTTAGTTGGGGCTCCTTTGGCCTGGATTACTGCAGCAATGCGGCGTGGCATGGAGTCGATCAGTCTGTGGCACTGCTCAGGTGTTAGGAGAGCCCATGTTGCTCTGTTGTATGTAAAGTGCTTTATAAATAAAGTTGACTTGACTTGACTTGATAGTGGCCTTCAGCTCTTCTGAATTGTTGGGTCTGGCGTATTGCATCTTCCTCTTCACAATACCCTATAGATTTTCTATGGGGTTAAGGTCAGGCGAGTTTGCTGGCCAATCAAGAACAGGGATACCATGGTCCTTAAACCAGGTACTGGTAGCTTTGGCACTGTGTGCAGGTGCCAGGTCCTGTTGGAAAATGAAATCTGCATCTCCATAAAGTTTGCATGAACTCACCCTTTTACCCTCAGCCCATCCCGTGTCTCTCGGATTATGATACTTAGCGTGATGAGAGAAGTCGCAAAATCAACCGGAATGTTCAAGCAAATTATAGAAAAAAACCCGATCTAAATCTGTTAAGTAGTTCTCTCATTCGCTAGCTAAGTGGAGGTAAGTTATGCCCCAAGGCAGACGCATGAGTGAGGAGGGTCCCACACCGCTTCCCTTCTTGGCCCACCCCGTGTCTCTCGGATTCGTGCAAATAAATTGGTACCGCAAACGAACTATGATACTTAGCGTGATGAGATAAGTCACAAAATAAACCAGAGCAAATTATACAATCCTCATCTAAATCATTAAGTAGTTCTCTCATGAAAATCAGACAGAAAAACGTTTTTATGTATATAGAGATGGGCCTTCATCAGGGAACAACTAATAGGTTACAGCAATTAAGATAAATTAAACCTTGCAAGTTGAAGCAAACAATTTGCACAGGTGTCCCGAGTTCTGTTGATTACTTAAAAACCCAGCAGAGTTGGAAGTGACTGTGTTACTACACCCTCTGAAGAACTAATGGCAAGAAAATGTCAATTAACAAATGAAATGAGACAGGGTATTGTTACCCTTAAATGTGTAGGCCTTTCATTTAGGAGAATTGCAAAAGAAATCAAAGTGTCAGTGAGTCCAGTGGTGTCCCACACAATCCAAAGACAACTGAAACCTAGAAGAAACTCTGATAGGAGGAGATCTGGCAGAGCCAAAGTCACCAGCCAATCAGAAGATGAGTTTCTGAGGGTCACCAGCCTGCGTGATCACAGGCACCTCACAGCACACCAGCGTCAAGCAGAGCTTAACCATGCAGGTCGACAAAAGCTAAGTGTCAGTTTCTACTGTGAAGAGGAGACTTAATGCTGCAGGTCTGACAAGGCGAGTGGCAGTAAAGGACAAAGTAGGGCCTTGGAATACCAGCTGTGGCCTACTGCAGACTGGAAGTAAGTCTTCTGGACCAATGAGTCAAAATTTGAAATCTTCAGTTCATCACTGATGCAGGGTTTCTGTATTCCATCGAGTTGGTGAAAGGATGGTTCCTCAGTGTGTTCTGACAGCCGAGCAAGCTTTGACTCTCTAAGAAGAGAAGACAAGAGAAAACTACCCAGAAAACCTGGAAGAAATCTTGGGAGGGGCAATTCGGAGAAAAAAGAAAAGTCAATTAAAATAAAGGGAAATAGTTAATTATCAGCTAAAACTGGTCACTAATTAAGAACAGAGTTAGAATGGAAACAGTAGCTCTCCAGGGCTGGAGTTGGAGACTCATTTGCCAAAGAGGACCGCCACTTACAATGACAAGAGGTATGATGCACTGCAACCGCAGCCTGGCACAAAGATGGCACGGCAGCCTGCGTGCTGCGCATTCCTGGTGAACTGGCAGCCACAGCCTGCGGTAACAGACATCTGATGTTGATTTCTGCGTAAAAACATTGCTTTTTGTGCTGTGTTGTTCAGCCCTCAAAGAGTTAAGGGACCTCTGAGATATTGGAGCAGCTTATCCAGTAGCTAAGCAAACAAACCCAGTAGACTGAATGTTCTCCTCTCATTTATCAAACTTTCTCATGATCAAATTTCATGTTTATAGAGAGGGCCGGAGTTTACCTTGGCACCACAGAGCACGAAATAAGAACTGACCTGGAAGGGGCCCTGGCCCATCACGTGGCATGTTCACTCATGCCAGCCCACCCAATTAGCAATGTCATTCCCACCTTGAAGAATTTAGGGCAAATTTAGAGCTAACATACCTGGGCGGCAGGATACAAAACCCACAGACATCATGATAAGGTTTCAAATCAACAGCGAGCAGAGCAGCGGGCTGAGGTCCAAATCCTTCTCCTGGAACCGGTAGGTAGAAGTGTTAACTACTGTGAATAAGAACATCTCATCCAGTATAATGACAGCAGTAGAACGGCATGGTGTTATCATGTGTGCAGAGCACAGTGCAATTCAAGCCTGTCTAACACGATGCCACTTCCTAGTGCCAGGAAAAACAAGAGTGTATTAAAATGCCACACTTCATTTTATTTCACTGAAACCGCATATTGGTTACCCAGTGCAGTCATCTTCTTACAATGTTCATACTTTGTAAACTAAAAAAAAAGAAAAATGTGAAAACAAAACATTACTTAAGTGTTTATGCAACAAAGCATTGGGCACCAGCAAACATTCAAGTAATACTGGCCAGGCAATTAGTCGGGTGAGTGCAAGTGGGAAGACAAAGGAAAGAAAGGGAAAGAGAGCAAGTCGAGTGTATAATGGCATGCCAGCCCATGGTGCTTCACCACTGCAGACTAAGGAAACAAAAGGGACGTTGCCATGGAGTAACAACGCAAACCCAACGGAACATGAGCCTTGTGTGCCTGAAATTTGGAACAGGACATCTCCTTACCCTTCAGACAGTGGCACAACTGTAAAATGCTTCAGGTGTCATTTCTAACAGAATAAGGAAAGGCCCATGCTTTTTGTTTTTTTTTTCCCAGCTAATTCCAGTTTCTGAGTATTCTAAGTCTTCTGTAACCCACTTAAAGATTAGGGTCTCACCTCAGAGGGGTTGTCCAAAAACTGAAAGTTTTCCTGTCCATCCATTTTCTAAACCCACTAATCTAAATCAGGGCTGCTGAGAAGCTGCTGAGAAGCAAAAACACATTCCAGCCAGCATTGGGCACAAAGCAGGAAGAATGCCAGAAGGGGGCGCCAGTCCATCGCAGTGTGAACGATTTATAAAAATGTCTAGATCACCATTTTGGAACTGTAAGGTGGGCTTATCAAAAGACATTTAAATGGTGATTGGAACAGAAGAATGTAGAACAGTGTTATGAATGTGGGATTCCTCTTAAACCAAATGGGTGAGACCTCCAAAATAAGATAAGGGAGCAAGTCAGAAACCTTTTATGAAAGTGGTCTCATTTATATCAACTTGACAATATGTGAATGCCAAAAAAACAGGAAAACATAGATAGATAGATAGATAGATAGATAGATAGATAGATAGATAGATAGATAGATAGATAGATAGATAGATAGATAGATAGATAGATAGATAGATAGATAGATAGATAGATATGAAAGGCACTATATAATTAATAGATAGATAGATAGATAGATAGATAGATAGATAGATAGATAGATAGATAGATAGATAGATAGATAGATAGATATGAAAGGCACTGTATAATTACTAGATAGATAGATAGATAGATAGATAGATAGATAGATAGATAGATAGATAGATAGATAGATAGATAGATAGATAGATAGATAGATAGATAGATAGATAGATATGAAAGGCACTATATAATTAATAGATAGATAGATAGATAGATAGATAGATAGATAGATAGATAGATAGATAGATAGATAGATAGATAGATAGATAGATAGATAGATATGAAAGGCACTGTATAATTAGTAGATAGATAGATAGATAGATAGATAGATAGATAGATAGATAGATAGATAGATAGATAGATAGATAGATAGATAGATAGATAGATAGATATGTGAAAGGCACTATACTATAGATAGATAGATAGATAGATAGATAGATAGATAGATAGATAGATAGATAGATAGATAGATAGATAGATAGATAGATAGATAGATAGATATGAAAGGCACTATATAATTACTAGATAGATAGATAGATAGATAGATAGATAGATAGATAGATAGATAGATAGATAGATAGATAGATAGACAGACAGACAGATAGATAGATAGATAGATAGATAGATAGATAGATAGATAGATAGATAGATAGATAGATAGATAGATAGATATGAAAGGCACTATATAATTACTAGATATATAGATAGATATGAAAGGCACTATATATTACTGGATAGATAGATAGATAGATAGATAGATAGATAGATAGATAGATAGATAGATAGATAGATAGATAGATAGATAGATAGATAGATAGATATGAAAGGCACTATATAATTACTAGATATATAGATAGATATGAAAGGCACTATATATTACTAGATAGATAGATAGATAGATAGATAGATAGATAGATAGATAGATATGAAAGGCACTATATAATAACTAGATAGATAGATAGATAGATAGATAGATAGATAGATAGATAGATAGATAGATAGATAGATAGATAGATAGATAGATAGATCATCTCTCTGTCTGTCTCTCTGTCTGTCTGTCTGCTTACTGTGATCTCAATAATTTCTTTTTGTTTTCAGAAAAGTATCAGCAGTGAGGACTGCTGGGCTATCGAGACGATGACTAGAAAGGTTCTTCATGTACTGTATGTGCTGTAAAGGGTTAGGAAGCTGTCCAGTGTGTGTCAAGGACAAAGAGTTCCCACTCATTTTTTTCTAGCATTCCCAGATTTCAGTTCAGACGGAGACACACAACACCCGTCGTGACCCACCAGTGTATGACAGTTAATGTATTTGAGTCACTTGAGAATCTCATTCCTGGCATTCATCAAACAAAAAGAGTCCCTTTTAACTATAGAACAGATAATTGTTTTAGAGAAAGTTAAATTCAGTTACAGATTGCAATAGAATGTTTAGCCTTGGAATGGAATTGTCTTTTTTTTTTATCTTTCACTAATACAAATTAAAACAATAAACAAAAAAGTAGGCATTGTAGGAAACAACATTTTAGAGCTGTCAATTAACTAGCTGTGTGGAAAAAGCAAAAAGATTATTGACCCAATATAACAAAAGAGCTTCATTGTGTGGAATTCATGCAGAAATAATAGTATGAGTTGCTTTTAAATATTAGGACATTATAAAAATAGAGTGGTGTAACATAATATTAAACAGTTACAATCAAATCTGACTATTAAAAAATGATGATTACATAATAATTAAAAACATAATTAAAAAGTTTTCAGCCTCAACGTGACATGTTTTTTTATACAGTGCTGATTTTGTAAGTCTTCAAAAAATTTCTTCCATGTACAGGGGGAGAATACCTACTCCAGAGTACCTGCTCCCCCGACTCTCCGGGCGGCAGCATTCCTAGGCTAGTATGCTCATTCCTGTACCTCCAGGGCATGCTGGAAGTTGTAGTCCTGTTGGGCAGCCCTGCTGGGTTCCCTGGGTGCCGACAGGAGGAATTGCTGCCGGAAGAAGGTCGTGGAGTACCTGGAGCACTTCCGCGTGCCCTATGAAAATGGCCGACCCACTCCATTCAGGGAGCCAGAGTCGGGTGGAAGAGGACGAAGCTTTCCAGGAGGGGAGGAGAAGCAGACAGAGACAGAAGGAAAAAGAAAGAAAAGAATCGTGCTTTTGTGTAGTGTCGTGAACTGTGCTGTACAGGTGGGAAACAGGGAAAGGTGTTTCCTACAAGAAAAAAGGAAAAAATAAAAATGTGTGTGTGTTCTGCGTCTATCTGTGTTAAGTTTGGGCAGTAAGACTGCCCTCTGGGGGCCACTATATATATAAAATCCCTGTGTGCGTCCAGGTGTCTCTGTGTGTGTGTCTTCTGATGAAGTGCGCATGCGCGGGGCATGGTGCGATGCGCGATATTACTGTCAGAGAAAGTTAGAGGCGTTTTACGGAAATACAACCCAGTATTACTGCGAGAGGAAATTAAAGGAACACAATACAGTGACGCATATTACAGCCACATACAAGCCAGTATTACTGTCAGATTATATATATATATATATATATATATATATATATATATATATATATATTGTAGAAATAAAGCACAAAACAGCATAACGGTTTGAGGTTTTCCGGCCCCGTATACTGTACAGATTTTGAAAAAATAGCCACATAATTTTCGATAAACATATCAGACAGTCAAGATGGCGAAGTGGGGAACATTTATGGAGTGGGACCGGAATTGACAGAGAAGGAATGCTGGGAAGGAACCGAGATGGATGATGGGAGTCATGTCGTCATCAGAGGTAGACAGAAGGAAGGGAACTAACACGGAAGTGGTAGTACGTGGTCAAGGAGTCTGATTAGATTCATGGCGGCGCTGCTTCTTTCTTTCTGTAGGGACAAAAAGAGAGAGGTTAGTACCCCGCTTTTCCCTTTTGGCATGACTTTTCGCACTTCAGTTCGGGTCCTTATGCGGCTCCCTATGCGCGCGTGCGTGACTATATATATATATATATATATATATAGTAAGGGAAATAAGAGTACAATGTTAAAGATTTGGGGTAGCAGCCTGGTAACCCCATATAGTTGAATTTGCAAAACAAAACACGCATTAATTATGGAGTTGCCTTTCCAGACATGAGTTCAGCATCCAACTGAGAAAGATTTCAGTTCTTCCAGTAGAAAGAGGCAGGTCCAATTGGACAGACACAGGAAGTGACATCAATAGTGTTAGAGTGGTCAATCATCCGGTCTGCAGAGGGAGGAAGAGAAAAAGGTTTTAGGACACAGCGCCAACCCCTGGTGCGGCGGTGGAGTTACAGTCACTAGAGCCCTCTAACTGTGCCTTATGCTCACACGTGTGACAAGAGTATGCCAGTCCACTACTGAGTCATTATAAATTTGGCAGCATAATAATCCAGATTAGACATTTTGTTAAAAATCTGACATATCAGGATAAAGAGGTTTACCTTTTTTATTACAATTAATCCTTAATATAATCTTTTTTTTTCACTAATGGTGAAGTACCGAATGAAGTTTTTTTTTTTTTTTTTGCCTAAACTTCAGTGTCTCTTTGGAGAGTCTTTTTAATGCACTCATGCCTGCTACCTGGAATGTAATTAAACTTATCTTGTGACCTCTAATTAACGAGAACCCGGCATTTGAGTCTCCAGCAATTCATTTGAAAGGGTGAATTAAAAAAGAGACTGCATTAAAGCTATTTAAATAACACAGTTACTTGCTTTCACTAGTAACCTTCCTAATGGCAATGAAACAAAAATGCAATCGTTAAACTACAAAAGCGCTTTACTTCTAAAGTTTTAGGAACCAAAAAAAGTGGAAAAAAAGTTATAAATCATTATATTTTTGATTATAGTAGTTTGTCCAGATACTTTTGAGAACCCTGAAAATAGGGGGGCCATGCATATAAATGTCCTTTTTTTCTAAAGAGCTTAGTTCTTCTTCTTTCAGCTGCTCCCGTTGGGGGTTGCCACAGCAGATCATCATCTTCCATATCTTTCTGTCACCCCCGTCACCTGCATGCCCTCTCTCACCACATCCATAAACCTTCTCTTAGGTCTTCCTCTCTTCCCCTTGCCTGGCAGCTCTATCCTTAGCACCCTTCTCCCAATATACCCAGCATTTCTCCTCTGCTCATGTCCAAACCAACACAATCTCACCTCTCTGACTTTGTCTCCCAACTGTCCAACTTGAGCTGACCCTCTAATGTCCTCATTTCTAATCCTATCCATCCTTGTCACACCCAAACCAAATCTTAACATCATTAACTCTGCAACCTCCAGCTCTGTCTCCTGTGCCACCGTCTCCAGCCCATATAACATAGCTGGTATCACTCACTTCCAGGGGTCTCCAACTCCAGTCCTGGGGGGTATTTTTCGTACGTCGCTTAAATCATCCGAGATCAGGTGCCTCATCTTGGATGAGTTAATGCCGGTGAAACTCATCCGGGATAAGTCAGTTTTTCAAACGCAGCCGTGTAGTAGATTAGTCGAGCTGGATCTAATCATACGAGATGAATGCACGCGCCCACGCTGATTGAAAAGCCCATATATATTGAGTCTAGAAAACATGATCAGCAAGTCTTTGATAGGCTGTAACAAAATGATGAAAGAACGGGCGCATTTTTTTTTTCACACACGCGGTGCAAGACCTTTTATTCGAAGCACATGAAGAATTTCAAGATTTAATATGCACAAGGGGTAACACTGCAAAAGCAGCCCAGACCAGAAAAGACGGCTGGCAAAAAGTGGCCGACAAATTAAACGCTAAGTAGTGTGCATTGTACTTACTGAATGCAGCGTTTCATTTCCTATGTGTCAGATTAATTATTATTTAATATGTCATAATTCCAGATCAAACGTGAGCACAAGGAGAACATGGGAACAGGTTAAAGTGAAGTACAAGAATATACTTCAAACTGGTAAATATTGGTATATAACTATTTAAAGAATTGTTGACATAAATAATCATATATAGTATAAAAAACATTAATTTTAAAGCTAATAAGAAGGCAGACAAGCAAAAAACAGGTGGAGGTCCACGCGGTCCAGACCTAACCCCTGCAGAAGAGTTGGCTCTCCAGCAAAATGCCCATCACCCTGTTTGTGAGGGCATTCCAGGGGGAAGCTCCTCCTCAGAACCAGTGGCAGGATGCAGTGGTCACTTCATTTCAGGTAAAGGATGGTCATTGCATGTATTTGTCCTCCATGTGTGCCATAGTTATGTTCCATATAGCCCTCTTTTTTGTTGGTTCAGTTGCAGGGAATGTCATATCCCTTGAACCTGTGTCTGACCAACGAGATATTGACGAAGGTCAAATATTTCATGAAGACACTGTGTCTGATTATTCATCAGGAGGAGAGGTACATTTTCCAAATAATGTTTGATCAAACTCCACTCTGATCAGTCCCATGTGCCCCAATCACATTTTGAAATCCTGGTAATGAGAATGTTAGGCTGATTGTGAGATTCTTCATGGAACTGTGGGTGTTTTTGCCTGTGTGTTGCCTACCTGCAATGGCATGAAACGCCTCTTTTGTTGTCTGCACACGCAGGTGTCCAGGAAACACAATGAAAACTATGAAAATATATCAGAGCCAAACAGACTTTACTAATTGCCTGGAAAACTGCACTTTTAGTTAGATTTTCCGCATCGCCTACTGTAAGAGCCATTTTCCTTGTTCTATAAAACTCATGAATATTTCTTAGATGACAATGCATAAATAACGGGAAGTTCCTATAACCCCCGTAAATAGATTTGCAGTGGTATATTCTTACCATTTCTAACAGCTTGGAGTAAACATTATTAGTCATTCAGCTAGTGATAGCCTTGCCTTGTATAAGGTGCAGAGGCATACGGTTTTTAACCGTGATCGCACGTCACCGTGCCTGGGCACTTGCACTGTGCCAACCGGCTTACGAGCCTTTTGAGTTTGAAGCAAATATGGACTTAACAGCACTTAATTTATGTGTTGTGCCGTACGTAAAGCGTACAGAAGAAGAAGCTAAGAACCTTTAAGTAGAGAAAAAGAAATTAACCTTTAAGTAGAGAAGAAGAAACGTGACCGCACGTAACAGTACTCGATGGCCTACGGGCTCTTTGAATGTGAGAAATAGCAAGTAAAGAAAGCTTATTTACTTAAGTATCGCACCGTACGCCAAGGCGTACAGAAGAAGAAATTAAGAATCTTAGAAATAACTAAAGTCTTTCAAGAAAGGCTAAGTTTAAAGAAGATACCTTTTTTCCTTTTTTTTTGTCTTTTATTTTACGTGTTTAACTATTTTTTCTTTTATTCTTCTCTATTATATTTTTTCTTTTGCTTTTATCTTTCACTAAATACTTCAAAAAACGAACTTCTGGACTCTGAGAATTCTTTGACACGCGTCTTACCCGTGCCTGATGACACCTTATATATTTCAGCAGCTACATCTACAGTATATAAAAAAGTGCCGCTTGTAAAAAACCTCAAAGCAATGTCTACTGTCTGTGTGGTTGTGAGAGCCCGACTTCTCCTAGGTTGACTTCGAATATAAGGTGCTAATAAATCTTTGAGGTACAATATTCCCCCTCGGCTAAAGCGGTATCTTTCGAAAAGAATTTCCTCCAGGAGCAATAAAGGATCTTGCCGATCGCGCAAAACCCTCTCTATATGAAATTCTCTTCGTATAATTTGCGCACCAATATCAATTGGTCGCTCATTCATGAACGGTGAAGTCATGACTGAATGACTTCCACGCACCGTCACTGATCACGTGTGTACACTAATCCTTGTTTACATCGAGCAGGTTTGAGGATTAGGATGTGTTGCTATGACAACACTTCCAGCTAGAGTTTCGAAAAACCGACAGATCCAGGATCAGGCCAAATCGTCAACAATTACATCCGGCTAAACGACTAATCCACATACGAAAAATACCTCCCAGGGGTCTCCAACTCCAGTCCTGGAGAGCTACTGTAGCTGCAGCTTTTCATTCTAACCCTTTTCTTAATTAGTGACCAGATTTTGCTGCTAATTAACTCTTTGCCTTAATTTTAATTGATGCACATCTTAAGACTCAGGCCCTTTAATTATTTCTTTGTTACTTAATTAGCAACCAAACAATAGTAAGACACAAAATGTACCAACACATAAACAACAACCTGTGTCTTTCACACAGTAACTGAAAATAAAGAAAGGTGAAGGCTCAGGTCCACAAAACATTATGACAGCGCTCTTAAAAAAGAAAATTAACAGTTTTGGAAATGTCTGCCATGGCAGAATGAGCGCCGTGGAATTAAATTAACGGGTTTAATTAGCAACGAGAATTGGCTTCAAATTGAGAAACTGAATGAAGTGAAGTTGATTGGAGTTTGAGGCCCCAACTTAGTTGGTCATGTGTTGGCTCACTTCACATCAAATTTATGTTTAAGGAAAAAAGAATCAATTCAGCGGTCAGAGTCTCAAGAAAAGTCAATTAAAATAAAGGGAAATAGTGAATTAGCAGCAAATACTAGTCACTAATTAAGAAAAGGGTTAGAATGAAAACCTGCAGCCACAGTAGCTCTCCAGGACTGGAGTTGGAGACCCCTACTGTAGACCTTCCCTTTCACTTTTGCTGATATCCATCTGTCACCAATCACTCCTGACACTCTTCTCCACCCACTCCACCCTGCCTGCACTCTCTTCTTCACTTCTCCTCCACACTCCCCGTTGCTCTGTACTGCTGATCCCGAGTATTTAAACTCATCCACCTTCGCCAACTCTACTCCCTGCATAGTTAAACCCCTTAAGTCTACACTTCGATCACATATTGATTTCTTCGTTTCAGATCCATTGTGGTGGTGTAGAGAACCAAAATTCTGAAAATTGTGTCACTGTCTAAATACTTACGGACCTGACTGTGTATAAATTGTGACACTTTGCCCACACAGAAGCATAGAGAGAGCTATTGGACAAAAGATGCTGGACAGTTCCCTTTCCTTACAAAGAACAGCCTTGACACGAGTTAGCCTGGCATTTCCTATTTGCTCTTACTTTTTGTATACAGACGTTGTTTTTTTTTCCATTACAAGGTAACCCAGCAGCTGAACATGTCACAGATCAACACTGGACTTAAAGTCAGCCCATTGCAGAATTGAAGGAGACCCTGTTTCTTATTTTCGTTTCAAAATCTTCAATAAATGCCTCAAACTATCAGACCGAATGAGCCACTCACCATCTTTCTGTTGTGATTTCCCTTGTAACGGGGGATTTCTTTAAAAGGTTAAATCATAGGTGGTGGGTCAAGAACAGCAGAGAAGAGTTCCTCACTGCATCCAAAGGGGCCTTTTTTTTCCACTCATCCTATTCAGTGCATACACCCACAGCTTGTCCTGGATGACCTCCTGCCTGGAGAGATGAGTGCTTTTAAATGAGGACGCTGCTCAGACATTTTAAAAAGCGTAGTCCTTGTCTTGGTTCATATGCTTTGCTTGCCAAGGGGAGCTTACCCTGTGACCATCCCTCACAGCCTCGTGAAAATGTGCTCTAATAAATCCATGGAGGCAACACAGGCTACAATGAAGTGGTGCCTTCTTCATTACAATGAAACAGCATATGAAATTCTACCATATAGATAGATAGATAGATAGATAGATAGATAGATAGATAGATAGATAGATAGATAGATAGATAGATAGATAGATAGATAGATAGATAGATAGATACTTTACTAATCCCAAGGGGAAATTCACATAAGATTAGGGTATGATTATAACATATAACGTATAACATTATGCAAGCACATTTAATCTCTCAGTATTAAAAGAAATAGAAAGAGACCCAGCCAATGGATGAAAACAAATGTAAAGGAAAAAGGAAACTGCGATCCACATTCGTCTAAAGCCTAATGCCTGCTCTTGACAAATTAGAGCTCCTCTTGTGAGTCGAGCTGAACTGCCATGAGACGATCTGCATTCTGCTGAGCATTCTAATTGGCTTTTATTTTCCACTTTCTTCATCTACAATTTTTTACATAACGTCTTGTGGGACATGGCCGACCTTTTATCCCGGCCAATACCCCCAGGCCGCCAGGTGGAGCCCTGCCTGCAACATAGAGGTGCACCGAGTTCCAGAAGGGCATCATGGACAGTGAAGTTATTCATCACAGCCCTGCTGGATACCATGGGAACCTCCAGGGGACGCTGCAGGAAGGTCCAGAGACTTTTGTTTCACCTATAACCCGGAAGTGCGTCTTAGTCATGGCAACAGAGTGAATGACACACTTCCGGGTTGAAGAAAAGGAGCTTTTATTTGACCCGGAAGTGTTCGCAGTCACATGGACAGAGAGAGAGAAATGCTTCCGGGTCACGGACTATATAAAGGACTGTGAGAGACCAGAGCGTCGAGCTGAGCTGGGTGGAAGGGTGGCAATGCGTCTGGGAGTGTAGGATTAGTGTATTGATTATTGAGTATTGTTTTGGAAATTTATGAGTATTGGGGAATGGAGGGTGCTTTGTGCACTGTTTATTGTTCAAATAAATTACATTTGGACTTTTACCTGGTGTTTGGAGTCAAGTCTGAGGGTTCAAGAGGACGACAGCACCCTCTATCTGTCAGTCTGTAAGTAAGCATCTTTTATGTTGAAAAGAAATCAAAAGTAGTTTAATTTTTGTCCGTGTTGCTTTGTGTTAATGACACGGTTAGCGTTTATGGACTCAGATCCCTGCCAAGGTAAAAGTCTGGGCGACCCTGCGCATGGGAGGTGGTCAAAGGGCTTAACTGAGCAAGGGGCTGTGTCCAGAGATGAGATGGTAAAGGACAATAATGCAATGTTCTCCTTCATCTACAGATCCTCATAAATGAAGACCCCCCTATCGGTTCCTTCCACACTCATTTCCTGTTCTTCCTGAAGACCCTTCCACTAACTGCTCTGCCTGACATCATCTCCGCCCATCTGGCCCGACTTCGTCCTCCTTGACTACAATATATAAATGCCAATCCACTTATTCCAGGTGTCTGCATTTTTGACACCATCTCGAGGGATTACTCTCTGTATTTTGGCTTATCAAAGTTTTGCAATCTGTTTTCTATTTTTGCTCCTTCCTTTTTTTGGGGGGGGGTGGTCCCCCAAACCGTAGTCTTGCGTCTTCATTTCCATTGGATTTTTCCTTACTCGCTTTTGTGTTAATGAGCTTTTTGTTCCAGGAGACCAGTGTTTTCCTCCCCAAGATATGCATATTTGGTCATCTCTTCTTCTTTTTCATCTTTGATGTGCTTGGTTAACCTTCTCTATATTGCTCAGTCCTGCACCTCCTTCTCAGTCAAGCGATTTTCTTTCAGATCTTCTTTTACTTTGTCCACCATCCACCTCCACTTTGGTCTCCCTCATGTTCTCTTCCCCTGGACTTCCACTCCCATCACTCTTTTGCCTACATCTTCATTGTCTCACCTCATCATGTGTCCATAACACTTCAACCCTTGTTCCTGTACTTTCTTAGTTATCTTCACCCATTTTTGTTGAACCTCTGATGGTCTCATTTTTCATTCTGTCCTTTTTTGTAACTCCACACATCCACCCCAACATTTGAATTTCTGTCATATTTAATGTCTTCTCCTGTTCCTTTTACTGCCCATGTCTGATTTCCACATATCATTGCTGGTCATACTTGACCTTTAGCCTTCAGCTTCATTCTTCATTCACACAATACTCCTGATACCTTCTTCCAATTGTTCCATCCACATTGCACTCTGTGGGTTATGTCTGCATCCAGTTTTCCATCTTAGGCTCTCACTGATCCTAGATGTTTTAAATTTATCCACTCTTTCCAATAGCTTTCCCTGCAGGCTAACTTCTGAATCCTGATCATCATTAAACTTCAGACATTCCATCTTCTTCGTGTTGCTGCACTCACCACATGACGAAACAACTTGGGGTCCTGATTGGCAACCCCCCAGTCAGCCACACGCTCCAGTCCCTCCCTACGGAAATGACCCTGTATCTGCCACAGCAAGGTGTTACGTGGGAGTCCCCTTGGCTCGGGTCCTCAACAATGAGCCGGATCACCCATGGCCGTAGTGCCATAACTGATGCTCCTTCGCAATGCCTGTTCTGGGTATGACGTTAAACTGCATCTGGCCCTGCAAGCGGTCCTCCAACTTGCAGGGAAATCATGGGGGTTGGTGGCACGAGTGGCACTGCAGCCACCATGAAAAAAACTTCACGTAGTTCTGAGACAACAGACAGGACTCTCTTCTGCTCCACTGCAGCCGTTCATAGGAGGGCAGCTCGCATTATGAAGGGGATGGGGGAAAACCCTTGGGAGCCTCATCCCCGGAAGAGTCAAAACCGTCAGAGAACCAATGGGGTCAGGTCTGTTGGGCATCGGAAATGGTGTGGTTCTGAGGCTTCGCCCACTGTAGGGCAGCACTTGAGTCCCAGTTTGAGGCGGCCCATCTGGGTAGGCGCTTACAACATCTTGTCTCTCTGGCATAATTACCAGAGAAATCCACAGAAATTACCATCAGAAATGTTCTAATTTTTGATACCCTACTGAAATGATGCCCATGAAATGATCCCTCTCCGACTTGGACAGAGGCAGTGGTGCAGTAAGAATTATGTTTCTGGACTTCTCTAGCACCTTCAATACCATCCAACCTCTGCTCCCCAGGGACAAGCTGACAGAGATGGGAGTAGATTCATACCTGGTGGCATGGATCATGGACTATCTTACAGAGAGACCTCAGTATGTGCGTCTCGGGAACTGCAGGTCTGACATTGTGGTCAGCAACACAGGAGTGCCTCAGGGACTGTACTTTCTCGGGTCCTGTTCAGCCTATATACATCGGACTTCCAATACAACTCGGAGTCCTGACACGTGCAAAAGTTCGCTGACGACGCTGCTATCGTGGGCTGCATCAGGCATTGGCAGGAGGAGGAGTATAGGAACCTAATCAAGGACTTTGTTAAATGATGCAACTCAAACCATCTACAACTGAACACCAGCAAAACCAAGGAGCTGGTGGTGGATTTTAGGAGGTCCCTCCTGGACCCCGTGATCATCAGAGGTGACTGTGTGCAGAGGGTACAGACCTTTAAATACCTGGGACTGGAGCTGGATGATAAATTGGACTGGACTGCCAATACTGATGCTCTGTGCAAGAAAGGACAGAGCTGACTATACTTCCTTAGAAGGCTGGCATCCTTCAATATCTGCAATAAGATGCTGCTGATGTTCTATCAGACGGCGCCCTCTCCTATGCGGTGGTGTGCTGGGGAGGCAACATAAAGAAGAGGGACGCCTCACACCTGGACAAACTGGTGAGGAAGGCAGGCTCTATTGTAGGCACAGAGCTGGACAGTTTGACATCTGTGGCAGAGCGACAGGCACTAAGCAGACTCCTGTCAATCATGGAGAATCCACTGCATCCACTGAACAGGATCATCTCCAGACAGAGGAGCAGCTTCAGCGACAGACTGCAGTCACCATCCTGCTCGACTGACAGACTGAGGAGATCAGTCCTCCGACACACTATGAGACTCTTCAATTCCACCAGGGTGGGAGGGTAAACGTTAACATTATACAAAGTTATTGTCTATTATACAGTACCTGCATTGTTATCACTCTTTAATTTAATATTGTTTTTATCAATATGCTGCTGCTGGAGTATGTGAATTTCCCCTTGGGGATTAATAAAGTATCTATCTATCTATCTATCTATCTATCTATCTATCTATCTATCTATCTATCTATCTATCTATCTATCTATCTATCTATCTATCTATCTATCTATCTATCTATCTATCTATCTATCTATCTATCTATCTATCTATCCATTCAATTCAATGTGCCAATTGGTGGACTCTAATCAAGTTCTAGACACAACTCAAGGGCAAAAAGAGCAAACAGGAGGCACAATTTGGAGGCCAAAGGGTCTGAATACGTCTATGAATAAGAATTTCAGTTTGTGATTTTAATTAAATTTTTAATTTTTTAAACTTTTCTGGAAACATGTTTTCACTTGGTCATTATGAGTGTAGAATGATGAGTATCGTCTGTATTTTGTCGTATGTCGATATCGATGTCTTGTATGAACTTCGCCAAATCAAATTCCACGCGGCTGACCTTGCTAGAGCCCTAAAGTATTGTTCCTCCAGTCAAGTATTTCTTCATAATGGTGTATATTGCATTCCTCCCTCTGCACCTGCCCTTATGGCTCAGCTGCTCCTTTTTTCTTTTTACCGGCCCAATGGCTTCCCGCCTCACAATATCTATTTATGCAGTCGCAGCTTACAATGTGATGGAGTTCATTGTCACCTCTACACGTAAGCATTTTCTCTTTATTATATGGTTTGGAGGATAAAGCACACCTTCACCAGACAGTTGAAGAATATTTATCGGAGAAATCACAACAATACACCTGTTCTGGCTTTATAACTGCTGTTTCAGCGCTCTTAGTGAATTCACAGATCAGCACTTAATAATTTTGACTGTACAGAAAAATATGGTTTGCTCTTTAATGCATCCGGCTCTCAGGAGAGTGAATGCCCATGAACTCCTTTCTTTCTATTGTGTTACTTTTTGAAATCAAAGCGCACAGATGCTGGGTGTCATCGGCTGCTGCCAAGAGAAGGAAATGCTAACTCTCTAGAAAGCACTCGGATAATAAATAAATAAATACGTGGCAGGGTGAAGGTGAGGTTCAGCAGCCAACCTCAAAGAATGATAAACTCGTATTCGTTACATAATGCATTGACAACCTTTACGATTCACGCACATGTTTAGTTATCGTAAATAATTTAATTTATTTGTAATTGACCCAGACCACTGAATATGTCATGGGATGCATCAAAGTATTTTAAAAAAGGTGTCCGGAAATAAACTAGAGGATGCAGGTCATGTGTTTTTTTTTGTCATTTTTAGACTAATTGATCCTGGGATTGGCTCCAGCAGACCCCCGTGACCCTGTGTTAGAATATAGTGGGTTGGAAAATGACTGACTGATCCTGAATTGTATATCACACAGTTACCAGAATTCTTACTCATATTTAACTTAGATTAGATAAACATATTAGTAACAGCACAAAAGATACATTATAGAGCAACAATATAGCAAAAACATTGGCATACGATAAAAGGAACATTAGTATAGTCAAGCATGTGAGTGTATGGGACGTCTCCAAGGTTCACAGCTGGTAAGCAATACCACCCGAGGTCGAGACGGGGCACTGTTATTAACTCAAATTCCCTTTACCTCTGCAGTTCCATTGGAGGATGAATAACATCACTTCCTCGCCTGCCCATGATGCACCATTCCTTCCGAAGCACGCAATAAATTTCCAAGTCATCAAATTGGCCTTCATTTGTGGACCCATGACTGGCAGACTGAGCATTCTTGTTAGTTTGGATGGCAATGGCAATGTTATTTTTTTCACCTTTTTAATGCTTTATTTACCATTTCCTTTCTTTGTCTATACTAAACGGAGTTTTGCCAAGATAGATAGATAGACAGATAGATAGATCTTTATTGTCATTGTCACTTTTTACAAAGGAACAACGAAATTGAAGGTGCAATTGACTCAGTGTGAGGAATAAGAGTTAAAAAGACAAAAAGACAAGAAGAGAGAAAAATAATAACAAACCGAATAGTAATAAATATACAAATTGCACTTGTTGACTTAAGGTCTATATTGCACATTGGTAGAATAATATGGAGTTCAGGGCCATGATTGTTTTCGGATAAAAGCTGTTTTTAAGGCGGTTTGTCCTAGTTTTCATAGCTCTGTATCTCTTGCCCGATGGCAAAAGCTGGAAGAGGCAATAACCGGGATGTGATGGGATGGAACCCCAAATAATTTGGTTGCCTGTATTTAGGTTATTTTCACAGTATGTTGTCATGTACTGTTGGAGCCCCGGTTCAAATTTGATTCCACTAGGACGGTACCCTGTTTAAGGACTCTTCTCTCCTCTTTTGTTTTTAGTTGACAACATTACTGTAACGCCTTCCTAACTGGACTACCTAAGAGAGACATCAAGCAATTGGTGCAGAATGTGGCAGCCAGAATCATAGTCATAAAAAGAAAGTCTAAGCACATCACACCAGTCTTAGCGTCGTTACACTGGTTAACCACGTCTTTTAGAATTTACTTTAAAATGCTACTGATGGTATGTAAAGCTTTAAATAATCTTGCTCCTTCCTATATTTTGGAGCGGCTGTGCCCATATATTCCAAGTCGAAATCTTAGATCTTCATAACAGTTAATGTGCAGTGAGCTTTGTGGCACAAAATGGCTGCCGTTACATCATTCAGGTGGATGCTGCAAATTACTATTGGTTGAAGTGGCTTCCCACTCACTATGTAAAAAGCGCTTTGGGTAGTGAGAAAGGCACTCTATAAATGTAAGGAAACATTATTATTTAAATTATTTTTAATTTAAATATAAGGAAACATTATTATTATTATTATTATTATTATTATTATTATTATTATTCAGTGTTTGTTTCCTCTCACATGATGTCTTTTAGCTAGTAAATCTAGGCTCCAACAAGAAGCCAGAGTGATTTACCCCTAACACCTTTCTAAGGGTGTCTGCAGGGACCATAAGTGTGATCTTTTCCACTTCACTCGCTGATGGATGGCCTGGGAGCATCTTCAAGTTTCCATCATGATCTTTCTTTAATGTACCTCCAACTATAACTGGCACAGTTCTAGTTTTACAGTTTTACATCCTGCTAATCTCGATTCCCAAATCCTTGTATTTACTGATCTTCTCAGTTTCTTTTAACATCATGTTCAAGTCATCTGGGACAGCTATGTCGATCAACAGGCAGGTTCTCTCTTCCTTATTATGCAGTACAATATCACGATGATTCGCTAGGATTGTTCTGTCTGTTGTTATTGGAACATCCCACGTGATGGTGATATCGTTGATGTTCATGACCTTTTCTGGTTGGCGTTCATAATACTTGTCTGGCACTTGTGCCCCTAGATTCTTGCACATAGTCCAGTGTACATACCTGGCTACTTTATTATGTCACTGTGTATATTCAGTAAGTGCTATTAACTAACTAATTCATTCATTCATTCATTAATCCAAGAGCCAAGCAAAAAAGAAGTGGCGAGGTGACCTTTTCCTGTTAGGCTCCAAAAATATGTTACTGATAGAATCGTTTTAAAAATCTCCTGAAGCCCCATTTTTTTTTAACTTTCTCCTATTCAAAGTATTGGGAAAAAAAGGAATCGTCCAAAAATTCAATTTTGAGATTTTGAATCTCGACGTTTGAGACCTCTCTGAGTCCGAAAATACACAAAGTATAGGGAATGTATTGGAATCGTCCAAAAATTCGATTTCAAGATTTTGATGAATCTCGACGTTTTAGACTTCCCTGAGTCTGAAAATATCCATCCATCCATCCATTATCCAACCTGCTGCATCCTAACTACAGGGTCACGGGGGTCTGCTGGAGCCAATCCCAAATCAACACAGGGCGCAAGGCAGGAAACAAACCACGGGGCAGGGTGTCAGCCCACCGCAGGTCTGAAAATATAATTTCTGGAATTATGTCTGTGTGTCTGTCTATCTGTGTGTGTGTGTGTGTGCGTGTGCGTGTGCGTGCGTGTGTGTGTGTGTGTGTGTGTGTAAACATGATAACTTGAGTACGTTTTCACTTAGGTCAACCAAATTTTGCATACAAGTATTAGGTACAAAATGTTGATTTCTATCAACTTTTGGGCTATTTCCGTTAACCGAAAGTGGTACTTTACCTTTTATTCATGCAGCTGCAGAGTCCAATTTATTCAACTTTACTTTTATAATAATTGTTCAATATATTATTAATTTGATTTGCTGTTGGTGGCTTTTTAATGTACATAATATAAAATTATAATCCTTGTCTTGCGGTTTACTCCTCAAATATCCATCCCCATTGTCTGAGTATACGAGACAGTCTAGGGGAGACCACTCCCGATTTTTTAATTTGTCCTCTTCCTAACCGTGTACCCTTAATAAACTAGCTATGAATAATAATAACATTCATTGCATTTCTCATTGCAATAGATGGCACATACCATTTGTTGTAATAAAATGCATTGCATTTGTGATTCAAATAGGTGGAACATGCAATAGATGGCACATAACATTTGTATTAATAAATTACATTGCATTTGTCATTCCAACAGGTGGCACATGGCAAACATTTGTAGTAATAAAATGCACTGCATTTGTCATTCGAACAGGTGGTGTATCACAAATATTTGCAGTAAATAACATTCATTACATTTGTCATTTCAACAGATGGCACATAACATTTGTTGTATTAAATTCCATTGCATTTGTGATTCAAACAGGTGGCACATCCCTAAGATTTGTAGTAATGAAATGCACTACATTTGTCATTCCAACAGGTGGTGTATCACATATTTTTGCAGTAAATAACATTCGTTGCATTTGTCATTTCAATACATGGCACATAACATTTGTTGTATTAAATTCCATTGCATTTGTGATTCAAACAGGTGGCACATCCCTAATATCTGTAGTAATGAAATGCACTACATTTGTCATTCCAACAGGTGGCACATAACATTTGTTGTATTAAAATGCATTGCATTTGTAATTCAAACAGGCAACACATCACAAATATTTGTAGCAATGAAATGCACTGCATTTGTCATTCCAACAGGTGGTGTATCACAAATATTTGCAATATATAACATTCATTGCATTTGTCATTTCAATAGATGGCACATAACATTAGTTGTATTAAATTCCATTGCATTTGTCATTTCAACAGGTGGCATATCATTAATATTTGTAGCAATGAAATGCACTGCATTTGTCATTCCAACAGGTGGTGTATCACTTATATTTGCAGTAAATAACATTCATTGCATTTGTCATTTCAATAGAGGGCACATAACATTTGTTGTCTTAAAATGCATTGCATTTGTGATTCAAACAGGCAACACATCACAAATATTTGTAGTAATAAAATTCACTGCATTTTTAATTTCAACAGGTGGTGCATCACAGACATTTGTAGTAGTAAAATGCAATGCATTTGTCATTTCAGCAGATGATGTATCACAAACAATGGAAGTAATAAAATGTATTGCATTTGGCATTTCAATACATGGCACATCAGTAACATTTGTAGTAATAAAATGCATTACACTTGTCATTCTAACAGGTGGTGCATCACAAACATTTGTAGTAATAAAATACATTGTATTTATCATTCAAACAGGTGGCATATCCCTAACATTTATAGTAATGAAATGCATTGCATTTGTCATTCCAGCAGGTGGTGCATCACAAAGGTATAGTAACAAAATGCATACCATTACAGGAATACACAATTGTTTAATTAACAGTTTGTCTAAAGAGGCATGCAGTGTTAATTTCCACAGTCATTCTAGTCAGTTAGTAAGAATTAACCAACAGTGTATTGAAATTTAGAACTATTGGCTACCATTTTACAAACAAATTCACTCCTCCTTCCATTTTCTAATTTGCTTACCCAGTTCAGAGTCACTGAAAGCTGGTGCCTACCCCTGTAGCACTGGGACCAAGGCAGGAACCAAGCCAGAGAGGGATGGTGTCTGTCCAACATGACATTCACACACGCAACAGGCAATTCAGAGTTGGTCATCAACCTAACAAGCATGTTTTTAGGATGGGCAGTGTGCAATAATATGCCGTGACACGTGAAAAAGGTTTGGGGCAGCCACCCATATACTCAAATAAAGGCTGGAAAAAGTGAAAATTGGAGTTGCAGCTGTGTACAGATTGAGTCCAAAACAGAACTGATTCACAGAAGGAAGGTGGCTGGGTTTTAAGGCGAGTCAGGGGAAGTGATGTCAGCGGGCCCAGAAACAGAAGTGATGTCAGCAGGCCCAGAAATGGAAGTGATGTCAGTGGGCCCAGAACCAGAAGTGATATCAGCGGGCCCAGAAATGGAAGTGATGTCAGCGGGCCCAGAAATGGAAGTGATGTCAGCGGGCCCAGAACCAGAAGTGATGTCAGTGGGCCCAGAACCAGAAGTGATGTCAGTGGGCCCAGAATTGGAAGTAATGTCAGCTGTCCCAGGCAGAATTTCCCGTGTTTGGTCTGCAGGGATAAAAGAGAAAGGGTTATTGCACCTCGCCACCCCCTGGCCTGGTATGAAATTACCTTCCATTGGTCCTTCTAGCTGCCTCCCATGCGCACGTGTGTGACAGCGAGAAATGGCAGCACTCGGACAAAAACTCCACATGGATACAGGGAGTGCATGCGTGTCACACAAAGGCAGTGACCAGGAGTGTGTGGGTATAGTCCTGAGTGGTCCAGCAATAGACTGGCATCATTGTGTAGAGCTTGGTCCTGAATTGGGTTAAGTGGATTTGCAAAATCTGAGTCATATAGTATAGAGTTCATTATAAAAAGGCACTATAAAATGTCAGCATTGATTCTCTGCCTATCTGAAAGAAGTAAAAACGAACAAAGAGCTAACCAGGGTGATGAGAAATGATGAACTCAGGAATGCTGCAAAAATCTTTTAATTAGATTTGAAGAAATTGGTTTCAATGATGACAGATGGCGCACCTGCCATGATAGGGCAAACATCTGGATTTATTAGTCTTTTAAAGCAGTATCTACAACCACATGTTTGCGATGGCATTTCTTTGGCTTCATTCCATTGCGTGCTGCACCAAGTAAATCTTTTTGACTGAATGGAAGGAGATGTTTTGAAAGATTTGATGGCTGTAAGTTATTAAGATCATGAAGGTTATTTCAGTAGCACTTTTTAAAATAAAGATTTCAAATGAAGGGGTACCTGTTTGTGCAGGACATGTTGTATGGTAGTCAAGGACCGCAGGCCAGGAGGTTCACCGTGTGACCCGTAAAGTGCAACATAATGAGCCTCTGCTCCATACTGTTGGAAAGCTGTAAAATATAAAATAAAATCAGTTTGTTAAGTTCATTCATTGGCTGCTCTAAGCTGGCCCAGCGTGGGTGTGCACTTGAACATGTGGCATAAAGTGATAAGTGGGTTTATTTTCCTACCATTCATAGAGAATCTATTGCAGCATAACATTCCTCAGAATTAATAACACTGGTCTACAAAAAAATATTTTTTGTTTGCTACTGGGAACTTCAGAGCAGCTCTTTATTACGTTTTTTACACTGATTTCATATATGAAATCGGAATTAAGCTAGCACGTCAGATTTTTGAAATACAAATCATTGACGTTTTGACACTTTTGAATATCAATATACAGTGCATCCGGAAAGTATTCACAGCGCATCACTTTTTCCACATTTTGTTATGTTACAGCCTTATTCCAAAATGGATTAAATTCATTTTTTTCCTCAGAATTCTACACACAACATCCCATAATGACAACGTGAAAAAAATTTACTTGAGGTTTTTGCAAATTTATTAAAAATAAATAAACTGAGAAATCCCATGTACATAAGTATTCACAGCCTTTGCTCAATACTTGCACCTTTGGCAGCAATTACAGCCTCAAGTCTTGTTGAATATGATGCCACAAGCTTGGCACACCTATCCTTGGCCAGTTTCGCCCATTCCTCTTTGCAGCACCTCTCAAGCTCCATCAGGTTGGATGGGAAGCGTCGGTGCACAGCCATTTTAAGACCTCTCCAGAGATGTTCAATTGGATTCAAGTCTGGGCTCTGGCTGGGCCACTCAAGGACATTCACAGAGTTGTCCTGAAGTCACTCCTTTGATATCTTGGCTGTGTGCTTAGGGTCGTTGTCCTGCTGAAAGATGAACCGTCGCCCCAGTCTGAGGTCAAGAGCGCTCTGGAGCAGGTTTTCATCCAGGATGTCTCTGTACATTGCTGCAGTCATCTTTCCCTTTATCCTGACTAGTCTCCCAGTCCCTGCAACTGAAAAACATCTCCACAGCATGATGCTGCCACCACCATGCTTCACTGTAGGGATGGCCTGGTGATGAGCGGTGCCTGGTGTCCTCCAAACATGACGCCTGGCATTCACACCAAAGAGTTCAATCTTTGTCTCATCAGACCAGAGAATTTTCTTTCTCATGGTCTGAGAGTCCTTCAGGTGCCTTTTGGCAAACTCCAGACGGGCTGCAATGTGCCTTTTACTAAGGAGTGGCTTCCATCTGGCCACTCTACCATCCAGGCCTGATTGGTGGATTGCTGCAGAGATGGTTGTCCTTCTGGAAGGTTCTCCTCTCTCCACAGAGGATCTCTGGAGCTCTGACAGAGTGACCATTGGGTTCTTGGTCACCTCCCTGACTAAGGCCCTTCTCCCCCAATCGCTCAGTTTAGATGGCCGGCCAGCTCTAGGAAGAGTCCTGGTGGTTTCGAACTTCTTCCACTTACGGATGATGGAGGCCACTGTGCTCATTGGGACCTTCAAAGCAGCAGAAATTTTTCTGTAACCTTCCCCAGATTTGTGCCTCGAGACAATCCTGTCTCGGAGGTCTACAGACAATTCCTTTGACTTCATGCTTGGTTTGTGTTCTGACATGAACTGTCAACTGTGGGACCTTATATAGACAGGTGTGTGCCTTTCCAAATCATGTCCAGTCAACTGAATTTACCACAGGTGGACTCCAATGAAGCTGCAGAAACATCTCAAGGATGATCAGGGGAAACAGGATGCAGCTGAGCTCAATTTTGAGCTTCATGGCAAAGGCTGTGAATACTTATGTACATGTGCTTTCTCAGTTTTTTTATTTTTAATAAATTTGCAAAAACCTCAAGTAAACTTTTTTCACATTGTCATTATGGGGTGTTGTGTGTAGAATTCTGAGGAAAAAAATTAATTTAATCAATTTTGGAATAAGGCTGTAACATAACAAAATGTGGAAAAAATGATGAACTCTGAATACTTTCCGGATGCACTGTAATATATCAATGCAATATCTGGAGTTTGGACTATGTCCCACCAAAATTGTTTTGATGTGTTTATTCTGAAAACAAACCAGAAGACACGTTAAAGCATATTTATGTCAATTTACCTCAATATAAAAGTGAGGTCAGCGTGCCCAAAAATGTTGGAGGCCCTCGCTTTTGCACTTGCACTGCACATCCGTCTCTCTTTGCAAGAACCAACAGTAGTCACCCATCATGCTCAGAGTGGATTTTTCCTGATATCAGTTTTCCATCACTTTTATATATTGATGAAATCTTTCCCCATACTCATCGCTGACATCGCCCAGATTTGGTGGAAAAAAGTCGAGATGAGAATGTAAGAAAATGCGTATTCAGTGACATTCTGGCTCCCGTAAACTGATACGCTTTCAGCAGGTTCTCCACAAGTTCAGTACAATTCTCTGCTCTGTGACTGCCAAGAAAATTCTGGACAACCCGTACGAATGAGGGTGCTGATTCAGTGGGCTTCAGTTTCCTTCTGAACTCCTCGTCAAGCATCAGTTCACGGATTTCAGGGCCAACAAAAACACCTTCCTTAATTTTGGCTTCACTTTTCTTAAATGCTGTAAGGCTACGCTGTTTCTGTCCATCGCCTTGACAAAATTTTCAAAGTAACGGTGAATCTAACGAACAAAATGTCCTGAAATGCAATGTTATGTTTAACAGTAAAACCTCGACCTATTGCATGTCATGTCTGAGTTGTGTCATTATGCTTTAGAGTCATATAAGACCTGGTAATCAGTAACAAATATTTTTCCTGCTACTTAAAAATTAATAATTTTTAAATAAAATTAATAATGACAAGGTAAACAACTCACAGCTGTTAGTAACGTGTAGCAAATTATTTTATCTCAATGGCATCCCCAGTGGAATTACCGGTATTTATCAAAATGGTTATCCACTTTTACTGTCATTTACATGCATTTATTTCTAGTAGGATTGACTACTGCAATGTGGTGTTCACTGGATGTCCAAACTGTTCATCATACAGCCTTCAGTTAATCCAAAACGCTGCTGCAAGAATTATTACAAGAAGAAGAAAATACAAACTCATAACTCCAGGTCTAGAGTTGTTACACTGGCTCCCGGTTAAGTTTAGGGCAGATTTCAAAATCCTCCTTTTAACATTGTAAGAAGAGACACGAGACATGG
The DNA here is from genome assembly GCF_900747795.2 of Erpetoichthys calabaricus. Classification (NCBI taxonomy): domain Eukaryota; kingdom Metazoa; phylum Chordata; class Cladistia; order Polypteriformes; family Polypteridae; genus Erpetoichthys; species Erpetoichthys calabaricus. Next base: position 85,072,138 of record NC_041408.2, read on the forward strand.
CAAAGGTTTGGGGCAGCCACCCGTATAATTCTGTATCCTGGCTGCAAAAAGTAAATGTTGAGGTTGAGTCAAGTTTACAAGACATAGTCCAAAACGGAACTGAATTCCAGGGGAAAGGAGTGAGGCTTTATAGGAAGTCCGGGGGAAGTGATGTCATCCTCGGGGCCGGGAACGGAAGTGGCATGTCTTGAGTCGAGGCAGTGGCTCCTGGTGGGATTTCCCGGGAAAGGTCTGAGGGAACTCAGAAAGAGCGTTAGTGCACCCCGCCACCCCCTGGGCAGATGTACTGTATTACCATTCTTCTCCAGGCCCTTCAGCTGATTCCTATTCACACGTGTGTGACAACATATAAAGCCTTAAATGGCCAAGGTCCGGCTTACTTGTTTGAACTTATCATGACTTACAAACCAGAGCGCACATTAAGATCTCAGGATGCCGGTCTGCTTATGGTTCCAAGAATTAATAAAATAACAGTGGGAGGTCGAGATTTTAGTTACAGGGCCCCTAAATTGTGGAGTGGGCTGCCTGATACTATAAAAAATGCCCCTTCAGTCTCAGCTTTCAAATCTCACTACTTCAGTTTAGCACACCCTGACTAGAGCTGCTGATTAATTCTACAGACTGCATCTCTGTTGTTAGTCATTAGCACTAAAACATAAGTAACATGATAGTTATAATCCATATTACTAACCGAAGGTTATGGACGCAGGGCGCATCGAAGCACACGCGCACTGCAACGAGCCCGCCCATAGCTAACGACACAGCCACAGAAAGGTTAGTAATATGAACGAGAAGGTTGTACACCGGATGTCACGCGCACTGCCGCACTGCAACGAGCCCTCCACCTGTAAACTAGACTTGCTCTAATCCACTGTGCCAATAATGTAGATCACATAACGGTCATTCAGTTTGTCGCCCGCCCCAGAGTCCAGAGTCAAATGCAGCTGCGTCCCAAAACGCGGTGGTGCCCGCCCCAGAGTAAAACACAGCGACTTCCCAAAACGCGGCAGCTTCCCAGGGTCAGTACGTGGCACCCAAACAACACAACCTGTGAGCTACACTTGCTCTAATCCACTGTGCCAGTAATATAGATCACATAACGGTCACAGACTCTAACCCAGCGGCTTCCCACCCAGACGCACCCACCCTCCATGATATGTCATCCATCCAGATATCGGATGGAACAGAAACTGATTGCCATTCTTGGATTTCCAATTCGCTAGCGAATCGCGGGCTTACTTGTTTGTTACTAACCCTCACCTATTCTGTTTCTCTTCTCGGTACTCAAATGTGGCACTTGGTGCCACGGCCCACCTGTCAAGTTGTTTTGCCTGCCTAAGGTAAAGTCATTCCTGATGGAGGATCACAGGAATCATGGGGTCCTTTCATCGGATTGGCTGGCCCAGCGCTGGCCAATAGGGGGAGGCAGCGTGATGGCCGAGGTCTCCAGGACTCTAAACAAATCCAAATCACATTATGTGATATTATCTACTGTTAATTTCTGCTCCGTACTTGTAAATTTTGTATTTTTTTTTATAGTGTATTGAGGATTTGTTCTCTTCTGTGTATTGTATTGTATTGACCCCCTTCTTTTTGACACCCACTCCACTCCCAACCTACCTGGAAAGGGGTCTCTCTTTGAACTGCCTTTCCCAAGGTTTCTTCCATTTTTTTCCCTACAAGGGTTTTTTTTTGGGAGTTTTTCCTCGTCTTCTTAGAGAGTCGAGGCTGGGGGGCTGTCAAGGGGCAGGGCCTGTTAAAGCCCATTGCGGCACTTCTTGTGTGATTTTGAGCTATACAAAAATAAATTGTATTGTATTGTATTTTACTGTCCAGTCACCCTAGTTGTCCAAGACCTGGAACATCATAACTAAAAAATGGGACGTGCTGGACGTGAAAAGTTTTCAGATTTGGAGTCAGCAAGTGAAACCTGTTAAAGTAAAGGTGAAAGACTCCCAGTAGAAAAATGCTTGTTAACCAGTGTAAAGATACCAGGATATCCTTCATGTGATTTTGAGTGAATTTATTTTCTATTTGAGCTCATACAGGAACGCCGGTGTTACGAGTGCCACGGTATCGGCCATGGGTAGATACGCTGTCCATATGGCACAACCTGGAGGCCACTAATGGGTGGCTCCTCGGAGCTGTGAGGAAAGAAAAAACACAGGACAAAGTCAGCGGTCGCCCCCCTCTCGTCTCAGCAGGTTATTACATACCTTTCCCCAGTCCTTAGAGGAGTCCTCCGACACTATCTGTCTGTCTGTCTGTCTGTCTGTCTGTCTGTCTGTCTATCTATCTATCTATCTATCTATCTATCTATCTATCTATCTATCTATCTGTTAATGACATCAGTTATTTAATTTTATGGCCTGTGCATTCTACAACGCCAGTGATTTCCTTTTACTGAGATGACCATCCAAATATTTGTTTGGACCAGAGCAGGTCCTTATTTCTCAGACCTTCACTTCCTTCTTTTCACAGATTTTATGGAGACATATATTATATTATAAACACAGGTTGAAATGCAGTCTAAGTTAGCCCTGTAATCTGTTGGCTTGTTTTGTGTCTAATTATTGTTTGACTGCTTGGTAAAGAAAAAATCTGAAACTATTAAAATGCAGGTCTAGTCGGCAATAAGTTCCATTAGCATTAGTAATTGGTTTACTAAAGAAGAAGGGGCTGGAATAAAAATTTGTAGCCACCCTAGCCCCCCAGGATCTGAGTCGGACACCCTGGGTCTACTGTAAGCGAGTACATTGAGCAACAACAGGGGCAGAGGAAGTGTGATGTTCTTTATTAATGATGCACTTTTTTATACACACACACACACACACACACACACACACGCATACAGGTACACCACGTTCAACCGGCCAGCACAATAATTTTCCATTTTAAGCCAGCAATGGAATAACATTGGATTTAAAAGTGAGAGCGTTTCTCCGTGTGACGGTGCATAAAATCCGACTTTTTCTGGAACCTGGTAAAGTGTACCTTTGATCTTGACTTTCAGTTCATGCTAAATTCTTCAAATAGTTTTCATTTTCTGTTCTTCTGAGAAATAACTTTTTGAAATCTGAAATGTATTTATAAAGTGAAATGTGTTACAGAAAGTGTAAGTTTCAGGCAGATATTTAAACACAATGGAAATAGGAATATAGAAAATAAGATACATCCTAAAATTACTTTGAGCTCCGAAAGTATTGAAAGAGTCAAAATTGGAGACCTTTGATATTAAGCCTTAAAGTTAAGGAAGCATCTGCCTGGAAAAAGCTGCAAATTTCAGGGATGTTGGGAGATGTTTTGAAAGCCATGCTGGGACCCTTTTAATGGCCACAGCCTTCTGCATAAGAAGTTTGAGGAATGGCAGAAGACCATTCAGTTCATCAAGCGTGTTTAGTTAGTTTAAGACAAAAGACCAGACAGTGTCAGGGTGTTGGGCCACCAAAGTGAAAGCCACTTTTAATTAAGGAAAAAAACAACAAAAGTAAATAGCAACAAACAAGGGGAAGGACAGCAATTCTAAAAATACTGCATCCTCAGCATGTCAAAATCCTGGAGACCTCCACCCACCAGCTGCTCACCCCCCTGCTGGTCATTCTAGAGTATAGTCGATGTTGGGCCTTCTAATCTGATGGAAAAATCTTTCCATTAATTGATTCCAAGGCTCCAAGTATCTCAGATGTCTTTACCATAGGCAGGAAAGCAGCTTGGAATACAGCATTGGCACCAACTACCACAGCAGGGTACTAAGAGGGGAAACAGAACAGAGCAGGGTTAGCTGATTGGTTGCCACACCCACCACATGACAAACCACCCGGATTGGAATCCGAGTGCAGCCGTGCAATGGTAACACCTCAGCATAATTCATAATTATTGTATGTCACTAAGAAATGGAGGTGAACTATGCACATCTACTCAGCAGCTCTAGTCAGGGTATACCAGACTAAAGTCATGAGTCTTCAGCCTGAATAAAAGCTAAGACAAAAGAGACTTTCCAAGGATTCGATGATTTTTTTGTCATATGTACAAGTACAAGTCCTATGTAGAATGAACTGCTTACTTGAGCACAGACAGTGAAGACGAAACACCAACAAGCCTGAACACCATAAATTAATTAAGCGACAAGGTTACAGATTGTTCATGGGCCTTATCACAGTTGGGTAAACGCTGTTCCCGAATGTCAAACTCCACATCAGGATGGACTTCAGGTGCTTCCCAGAGTGAAGGAAAGCAAAAAAAGGTAGTGCAGGGTGGCTGGGGTCCCACCTAATATTATTCACTTTCCTGAGACGGCGAGTGGCATAGATGTTCTGAGTCGCAGAAAGCTGTGTGCCTGTGATTGTCGAAGCGAAATTGTCAAGGCTTTACCTGAAAAGAAAGCTGTAGGATTCAGAGGATAGACAAATAGAGTATATAGCTTTATTGCAATAAAACAACAACACGGACTCAACCCAATACGGCCAAATTGGGCTGAGCCCTGAACAGTTCAAAAATCACAGTTTATATAATCATTTCTTACCATCCTGACCTCGCTCAAAACAGCTCATTCGCTGTTCCTTCTGACTCCCTTCTGCACCTGGCTAGCTGGCTTCCCAAGTTTTCATGGGAACCATTCTCATCTCCTGACTCCCTTCTGCAGCTGGCTTCTCATGTGCCTACCATGACCATCAATATTTTCTGTATTTCATCATTGGTATCATTCCTTAGTTCTTGGCCTTTAAACAGCAGGTGTTCTTCTTATTACCCATTCTTTTGTCCTCAGGTAGTTTCTGTACGCCATTCTCTTCCTGCTCTATCTTTCTAAGTTTCCCAATATTGGTAATTTTGCTTCAAGCTTAACTAAAAAATGCAATATGACTAATGTCTTTATTTAACTATTTGCTTGTCATGTCTTATTCATGCTAAATCTAATGCTTCAGAAGCTGTTAATTACTTTTATGTCTATTTATGCAAATACATACATTTTTATTTTCCATATGATCTACTGTGCTGTTTTTTCATACGTGGCAAAGCTCTGTGGTCCTGAAATGAGCAGCTGTCCTATCAGGATGTGGCACACCTTAAACAGCACCCCTGTAGAAGCTGTTCAAGGTAGTAGGTGACATCCGGGCCTTCCTCAGACTCCTCAGAGGAGGTCGAGATGTCGGTGGACCTCCTTCACCACAGCTACAGTGGGACATAACCATTTATGAACATCAGTGACGGTGACCCGAATGAACCTTGTAACAATTTGACGCACCACTCTGGCACGGGATGATCGTTACCGCTAACCTGTCCTACTTGGCAGCAGATGACAAAAAGGATAGGCCAATATCAAGACAGTGCTTCCAATCAGAACATTTAATATAGGGAAATGGGAAATTTTGGAACTAGCTGTTGGTGACCCTGGGACGTTGGCAGTTGTTTGGGATCAATGCGACCTCGTTTACAACACCTTGCCATTAGTTATAATGGAGCAGTGGAGTGGCGTACAATGAGCGTTCGCTGTGAAAGCCTTTTATAAGAATGGTGACAGTGTGACTGCTGTCACAAACCACCTACAACTGAACACCAGCAAAACCAAGGAGCTGGTGATGGATTTTAGGAGACCCAGGCCCCCCATGGACCCCATGATCGTCAGAGGTGACTGTGTGCAGAGGGTACATACCTATAAATACCTGGGAGTGCAGCTGGATGATAAATTGGACTGGACTGCCAATACTGATGCTCTGTGCAAGAGAGGTCAGAGCCGACTGGCGTCCTTCAACATCTACAATAAGATGCTGCAGATGTTCTATCAGACGGTTGTGGTGAGCGCTCTCTTCTACGCAGTGGTGTGCTGGGGAGGCAGCATTAAGAAGAAGGATGCCTCACGCCTGGACAAACTGGTGAAGAAAGCAGGCTCTATTGTAAGCACAGAGCTGGACAGCTTGACATCCATGGTAGAGCGACAGGCGCTGAGCAAACTCCTATCAAATATGGAAAATCCACTGCATCCACTAAACAGGATCATCTCCAGACAGAGGAGCAGCTTCAGCGACAGACTGCTGTCACCGTCCTGCTCCACTGACAGACTGAGAAGATCGTTCCTCCCCCACACTATGCGACTCTTCAATTCCACGTTAAAAACGTTAACATTATACAAAGTTATTGCCTGTTTTTACCTGCATTTTTATTACTCTTTAATGTAATATTGTTTTTATGAGAATGCTGCTGCTGGAGTATGTGAATTTCCCCTTGGGATTAATAAAGTATCTATCTATCTATCTTTACAGTTTAAGCAAAAGAAGATTAAGAGGAGACATGACTGAAGTGTTTAAAATAATGAAGGGAATTAGTGCAGTGGATCGAGACTGTTATTTTAAAATGAGTTCATGAAGAACACAGGGACACAACTGGAAACTTGTTAAGGGTTAATTTCGCACAAACATTAGAAAGTTTTTCTTTACAGAAAGAACGATAGACACTTGAAATAAGCGACCAAGTAGTGTGGTAGACAGTAAAACATTGGGGACTTTCAAAACTCGATTTGATGTTTTTTTGGAAGAAATAAGTGGACAGGACTGGTGAGCTTTGTTGGGCTGAATGGCCTGTTCTCGTCTAGAGTGTTCTAATGTTCTAATGTCTACAGACCCACATTGTATTGAAAAACTCGTCAGAAACTTCAAAAGACTCTGTTGGACAGTTATCTTATCCAAAGATCTTGACCATCCATTGTTCTTCTCTCTTAGCTTGAAGAGGTCTATTCATTTTTAACATCTAAGATGTCTCACGTAAAGGTTTTCCAATGTTGTATCTGTCCTAGTGTGTATATAAACACAGGGAACTCCAGTTTCTGTATTACATTTGGCCTGAAGAAGGGGCCTGAGTTGCCTCAGAAGCCTGCATATTGTAATCTTTCTAGTTGGCCAATAAAAGGTGTCATTTAGCTTGACTTCTCACAACATGGTATAAATAGAGACAAGAGGTTTACGGCCAGATATGAGGATATGTTTGCACCTCTCAGACAACATGTCTACAGACCCACATTGTATTGAAAAACTCGTCAGAAACTTCAAAAGACTTTTTTGGACAGTTACAGTATCTTATCCAAAGATCTTGACCATCCATTGTTCTCCTCTCTTAGCTTGAAGAGGTCTATTAATTTTTAACATCTAAGATGTCTCACGTAAAGGTTTTCCAATGTTGTATTTGTCCTAGTGTGTATATAAACACAGGGAACTCCAGTTTCTGTATTACATTTGGCCTGAAGAAGGGGCCTGAGTTGCCTCCTAAGCCTGCATATTGTAATCTTTCTAGTTGGCCAATAAAAGGTGTCATTTAGCTTGACTTCTCACAACATGGTATAAATAGAGACAAGAGTTTTATGGCCAGATATGAGGATTGTTTGCATCTCTTGGACTGACAACCTGGCCACAGACCCACATTGTACTGAAAAACTCGTCAGAAACTTCAAAAGACTCTGTTGGACAGTTATCTTATCTAAAGATCTTGACTATCCATTGTTCTCCTCTTTTGCTAAATGAATCTTAGCCTGGAGAGCTCCATTCATTTTTTACATTTAAGATGTCAAACTTAAAGGTTTTCCAATGCTATACTACCTGTCCTGGTGTCTTTATAAACACAGGGAACTCCAGTTTCTGTATTTACCTCTTTGCCTGAAGAAGCGGCCTGAGTTGCCTCGAAAGCCTGCATATTGTAATCTTTCTAGTTAGCCAATCAAAGGTGTCATTCTGCTTGACTTCTCACTACAAACCAATAAACAAGAAAGAGAAAAATATCCCAAACAATATGCGAACAGAAACACGAAAAAGCAACACTTAAAGAATGTAAGTTAGAGGATAAAGTCATTTATAGTATTGTTTTGGACCACAACAACAACGTTTATTTTTGAGCACGTTTTCATACAAACGATGGAGCTCAAAGTGCTTTACAGGATGAAGGAAGAGAAAAAAGACAAAATATAAAACAAATAAAATTAGTCAATACTCATTAACATAGAATTAAAGTAAGTTCTGATGGACAAAAAAAAAATCTCCAGACAGCTGGAGAAAAAAATTAAAATCTGCAGGGGTTCCAAGGCCATGAGACCAACCAGCCCTCACTATGCATTCTAACCTAACATCAGTGACCTCACAATCAGTCCTCATGGTATTCAGGGTTCACATGGAAGAACTTGATGATGACGGTCATGTGGACTTCTGGTCTGTAATCCACTAATGTAGGGACATCACAGTGTTTTGATTAGGTGGTGGTGGCGCAGATCACAGAAAAGTGGAAAAGAACAGCAGAGAAAGCAGGGGTTAGTACAGATGAGACGTTAATGTAATTGAATTTTTTATTTGTTTTTTATTATATTTGATTTTTAGTTTTTACTATGTTTTATTATCCATTTGTATTTAAAATAGACAGTTGTAGTGAAATACTCAAGTATTTATATTATAACTAGCAAAATACCCGCGCTTCGCAGTGGAGAAGTAGTGTGTTAAAGACGTTACGTAAACATAAATATACATAAACAAATATACTTATATATACATATCTACATATACACATATTTACATATATACATATATATATATATATATATATATATATATATATACATATACACATCCACATATATATACATATACATATTTACATATCTACATATATATACACATATATACATATCTACATACATACACATCTATCTATCTATCTATCTATCTAACTATCTATATATCTCTAACTATCTATATATATATAATATATATCTCTAACTATCTATATATATATATATATATATCCCCGTGCTTTGCAGTGGCGAAGTACTGCTTTTAAATTTTTATTAAGAAGAAAACCTTTTTAAATTGAGTGAAAATATACTAATAACAATTTGTTAAGGATCTGTTTTTTTGTGTAGCTGACTTCACACAGCCTCTCCGCTGTTTTATAAATGAACGTCATATAAGGTCTTCCTTTTTCGTTGCTTTGCCAACAGAAGCAGCCTTTTTATTTAATCCTGTTTTTACGATTGTTCTGTTTGTATATCACGTTGTCAGTTCAGCACTCCGGTTGTAATATGACCAAGCTGTGCAAGCACACTCTTGAGAATGCAACGTATAGTTGTACAGGAGAAAAGCAATCTTGCCTGAAATCAATGGCAACCTTTTGTAGGTCTATGAACTTAATTTAAAATTTAGGTTTACACGTTGCTTTCTTTCCGAAGTACCTGCACTCATGAATATGTCTGTATGCGTCAGTCGCTGAAATCCCTGCGGTTCGCACCGGCGAAGTTCTGTTTTTAAATTTTTATTAAGAAGAAAAGAAAACCTTTTAAAATTGAGGGAAAATATACCGTAACAGTTTGTTAAGGATCTGTTTTTTTTGTGAAGCTGCCTTCACTCAAGTGATCACTTCGAGCTTTAAGCCTGAGAAATCACCCCGTAAATGCACACGTTTAATTGCACATCTGTTAATATGTATGCTTACAAAGTATTAAAAGACACTCAACAATTACACAGTATTAAAAGACACTCAACAATTAATGTCATTTACCTTCCTTCCCGCGTTTGACTCGTGCTGTAAATCTCTTCCTTGTTTTCACTTCACGTGATTACGTAGGAGGCGTAATACGTGATGACGCGATACGCGACTCCGCCTCCTCCATTACAGTATATGGACAAAAAACAGGTTCCAGTTATGACCATTACGCGTAGAATTTCGAAATGAAACCTGCCTAATTTTGTAAGTAAGCTGTAAGGAATGAGCCTGCCAAATTTCAGACTTCTACCTACATGGGAAGTTGGAGAATTAGTGATGAGTGAGTGAGTCAGTCAGTCAGTGAGGGCTTTGCCTTTTATTAGTATAGATAACTAAGGACCAAACCATTTTTCCCCCAGTGTCCCGCATACTCTTCTCTATTCCATCTGTTTAAATAAAATCCCTTTCTCTAATGTAGCGGCACCCCAACACCCATCAAGCGGCTCAAACACGAGATATCGGGTGCCCAGCAGTTGTCCCAGGGGAATAGCGAGCGAACTGAGCAGGGGGTGGAGCCTCCTGGTTTTATTTGTATTTGGAATCTTAATATCATTTTGAGATCTAAATGTATAATCTGCTTTGTAATTAATGGTAGCTTCAGCCTTATCAATATCAATGAGCAGTCAAGGATATTTTGGCATCTACAGGTTATACAGTACTTCTGCTGTCTGGAGATAAAGCTGTCCTCTTAGGTCTGAGATCATCATGCACTCTTGGAAAAGAGTGGCTGATCACCTACAGATTAGGGAGTGGAGCAGTTCAAGAGCACTAAAGGTTTTCTTTTTGAGTGGGAATAACAGTAATCATGGGATTGACCAAGATATCTGTGCAGTGGTATCAGTTCTACAAAGGTCGATCTGAATTGAGGCAAGTATTAACTTTTCAGAAAAGGCTTTTTCGGTTACTAACTGGCTACCTGCACCATAATTCTCATTTATGGTAATGAGCTCTGGGTATACCAAAAAATTATACTCATGTTCATGTAGCCAAAGTGAGGTTCTTGGGCAAAGCTGCCTTGCTGACTCTCCATGACAGCATAACAATGCAGAAGGACCTCAGAGGACAACAGATGCTTCCCTGGATTGATTCTATGGACAGTTGAAGTGGTATGGCTATGTAGCTATGGTGCCTCTCATGGAGGAATGCCAGGCCAAGAATCAAACTCAGGACATACTGGAGGAATTTTATCTACCAATTGGGTCAAGTATGCCTGTGAAGTCCTTCAAGAAGAGCTGAAGATTGTGCAAGGAATGTGGTGGCTTGGTTTGATCAGCATGTTGTCGGTACAACCGTCACCAGCTTGAGCTGATGGAAGGTCAAAACATCAAATCTCAGTTTGTCCATCTTTTATTTGTTCTTTCTAAAATGTGTCCAACCCTGCAAACAACAGAAGGTAAGTTAGAAAATATAAGGAGATAACGCAAATAAAGAAAGAAAACAAAAATTAAAGACACTTGAAAAAGTTCAGTACACTGACTAGTAAGTAGCAATAATGACTTTGCGCCAAACAACTTTAAAACATCACTAAATCTCTTACTTGTTTTAATATATATAAAAAAGAGCGCCACGGCCTCTGTAAATCAGACCATTACTCCTCACTGCAGCTCTCCTCAGATACATTTTAGTCAATAACAGTAATAAGTTACTCACCCCACTAAATTAAAAGAGCCCTTATAAGTATATTTAACCAAATGTAACAGCCACACAGTGCAATTTCTTGATGCCTCTAATTTCCACCTATCTACAAGTAGACATAATTAAACCTCTCTGTACAACAGGGGCTATCATCCCAGACAAGAAGTGCTCTTGGTAAGCTTACAAGTATGTAAAAAAAAAGGAAAATGTCACTGAAGAGCTGGCTTTCTTCTACAGATCCAGATATGTTGACTTTAGAAGAGCATAATGCCTCACTTTAGTCAGAGTTGTTATGATATGTTTTATTACATTTTAATTAAATATTATGTAAAAGTTTGGAATTGAATTAAATTTATTTTAGTTTAGGATACCAATTATTGGACACTGTGCATTAGGATCTATCTATCTATCTATCTATTATATAGGGCCTTTCATATCTATCTATCTATCTATCTATCTATCTATCTATCTATCTATCTATCTATCTATCTATCTATCTATCTATCTATCTATCTATCTATAATATAGTGCCTTTCATATCTATCTATCGATCTATCTATAATATAGTGCCTTTCACATATCTATCTATCTATCTAACTATCTATCTATCTATCATATAGTGCCTTTCACATATCTATCAATCTATCTATCTATCTATTATATAGTGCCTTTCATATCTATCTATCTATCTATCTATCTATCTATCTATCTATCTATCTATCTATCTATCTATCTATCTATCTATCTATCTATCTATCTATCTGTGTTTTCCTGTTTTTTTGGCATTCACATATTTTCAAGTCCCAAGTCCTGATGGTTCAGGAGATTTCGTGATGAGTGAGTCAGTGGTATTTGACTTTTATATATAGAGATTAAGAGCAGAACTGGACATTCTATCGAACATAACTAAAATAACACAAATATTCAAAAAATAATGATTCAAGAATAATTAAAAACACAATCAAATATTAATGAAATACAAGCTTGGGACCAAACCCTGGCTGAAACACCCGAGCGTTGAGCTGGAAGTTGCTTTGTGATGCTGGGCAGGTGGCACAGGGTCAGATAAGTGTTCAAGATGGGTGGCAGCTGGGACCCCATAAGACGGACACGGCTTTGTTTGACTTTTTAAGTGTGAGTTCCCCTGTTATTGATTTGACTCTTTTATATATTAAAATCAATTCTACTTTTGGACAGCTCCACCATCCTGGCATTATTCCAGGGCCAGAGAGATGCCAGGAGGGTGTTCTACGTTCACAATATATATGCATATTGTGTGTATTTGTTATTTCGCTCAGCACAAATTTCAAGACAGTGAATGATTTCTTGAGGAATGCTCCAGGGAGGACATGCTGTTTCTAGCAGCTCCTCATTTATACCTTTTTCTCTCCCCCTGACCTTCTCTGGCTATTACAACACAAATGTGCAAAGGCATATGTTTCCTTCAGTGAGGAAAACTGATCATGAGAGAAAACAGCGGTGGAAAATATAATAAGTATGCAGTGCAAAACAGGCCATATGTTTTTTCTGTAAACCAATTTGAGTTATTTTTTAGATAGGATCTGAAAATGAAATAATAATAAAAAAAACGGCTTGTCACAAAATTTGCAGACTTCCTCTTGCAGTGATTTTCAGAACTCAGAAAGTGTGCAAGCTCAAAACCTATCTGATCTTAAATTAAGGTGACTTGCGTTATGTCGATTTCACTACATTAAATTAATTATGTGCCCTTGCCGTGCCACACCACACCGCGTGCACTTCACAAGAGCTCATCCACCTGAAGCTTAAGTATGTTTAGACCCGGCCAATACTTCTGGAAGAGGTGTTGGTGAGGCCAGCAGGGGTCGCTTACCCTGTGGTCCGAATGTGGATCCCAATGCCCCAGTGCAGTGATATAAAAATAGTGCCATCAGATGAGAGGTAAAACTGAGGAGCGGACTCTGTGGTCATTAAAGATCCCTGGGCATCCTTCGTAAAGACTAGGATAGATCCCGACATCCTTGCTAAATTGCCCAGCACAGTTTGGCCATTCTGGAGGCAGTTAGGTAGAATAATCCTGCACTGAAGGCACCAACACCTATACCACCTGCACTTCAGAAGATGCCACCCACCTGAAGCTAAGCCGGCTCGTGCCCAGCTAGTACTTGGATGGGAGATCATCTAGAAAAAGCTTGGGTTGATGCTGGAAGAGGTCTTGTTGAGGCCAGCAAGGGGTTGCTCACCCTGTGGTGTGAATGTGGATTCCAATGCCCCCCACTGCATTGATGTTAAAATGGCGCCATCCTTCAGATGAGATGTAAAACTGAGGAGCGGACTCTCTCTGCTCATTAAAGATCCCTGGGCATCCTTTGTAAAGACTAGGATAGATCCCGACATCATTGCTAAATTGCCCACCATGGTTTCACCATTCTGGAGACAGTTAGGTAGGATAATCCTGTACTGAGGGCACCAACAGCCATACCACCAGCACTTCAGAAGACGCCTTCTACCTGAAGCTAAGCAGGCTCGGGCCCAGCTAGTACTTGGATGAGAGACCAACCAGGAAAAAAGCTTGGGTTGCTGCTGGAAGACGTGGTCTAAATGTGGACTCCAATGCCCCACTGCAGTGATGTGGACTCTGCGTTGTAAAAAAAATGGTATTGTCCTTTGGATGAGACATAAAACCAAGGTCCTGACTTTCTTGTGGTTCCTGGGCGTCCTTCATAAAGAGCAGAGTGTATCCTAACATGGCCCACCATGGCCTGGTCATTCTGGCCCCCTAATTACCCCCTGTCACTAATTGGCTATCTCTCTCACCACTTCACCACCTAACAGTTCATGTGTGATGAGCCTACTGACACAAAATGGCTGCCATTGCATCAATCAGGTTGATTCCACACATTAGTGGTGGTTGAAGTGGCTCACCACTCACTATGTAAAGCATAGTGGGAAAAAAAAAAAACAGACAGCAGGTGGCTATGGCTGCTTTCTCGCTATCCCGAAGAATTTAAGAAAAAGTCAGACTCATCAGCAGGAGCACCTGGAGAACCACTGGGCCATATAACAAAACCCTTGCATCTTCTCAGGGATTCACCTTGCTGTCTCCTTTCTTCTGGGTAGCAGACATCCCTGGGTGAAGTTTGATCTCGCTGGCTTCCTAGGCTTATATAGCTGAGCTCCTTGCCTTGCTTTCTACTTTGGTTGTTATAGAAACATGATGCCAGCCATGGGTAGCTAGAATTCCTGCCCAATGGAGTCCTCTCAGACTTAGTTGTCCACTATAATGCCTAAAGGATATTCCTTCATTATCCATTATCATTATCCAGTCCCTGAATTATAGTGATGGCAGTAGAGAAAGCAAACCTGATGTTAACACTATGTAGGCTTTCTACAAGGGGAGGGTTAGTAACAGATTATATCTATCAAATTAGAACTATCATATTACTCTTTCCTCTTCAATCCTCCTTATTAGTTCAGCAATGATTGCAGGACGTGTGCAGTACACTTGGCTTTTAAGATGTCCCCACAGAAAAAAATCACAAACTGTGAGATCTGGGGATCTCAGTGGCCACCGTTATGTGAAATGATGCACCACCCAAACAATCGTCGAATAGCTGCCATCGATTGTCGGGCACTATGCGAAATGGAAGCTCGGTTAATACGTGAGGTGATGATTAGTGAGCAGCAGTGTGATTTCATGCCTGGAAAGAGCACCACAGATGTGATGTTTGCTCTGAAGATGTTGATGGAGAAGTTTAGAGAAGGCCAGAAGGAGTTGCACTGTGTCTTTGTGGTCCTGGAGAAAGCATATGACAGGGTGCCTCGAGAGGAGCTGTGGTATTGTATGAGGAAGTCAGGAGTGGCAGAGAAGTATGTAAGAGTTGTACAGGATATGTACGAGGGAAGTGTGACAGTGGTGAGGTCTGCAGTAGGAGTGACGGAGGTGGGATTACATCAGGGATCGGCTCTGAGCCCTTTCTTATTTGCAATGGTGATGGACAGGTTGACAAACGAGATTAGACAAGACTCCCCGTGGACTGTGACGTTTTCTGATGACATTGTGATCTGTCTGCGGTGGGCTAGCACCCTGCCTGGGATTTGTTCCCTGCCTTTCGCCCTGTGTTGGCTGGGATTGGCTCCAGCAGACCACCGTGACCCTGTGTTCGGATTCAGCGGGTTGGAAAATGGATGGATGGATATTACTTAAGTTTTATTGCTAATGACTAACAACAGAGATGCAGCATGCACAGTTAATCAGCAGCTCTAGTCAGGGTGTGCTAAACTGAAGTTGTGAGTTTTTGTGGAGATTTGAAGGCTGACACTGAAGGGGCATCTCTTATAGGCAGACCTTTTAGGAATGTTAAAGAACAGGAGATTCACAGCTGAGAAATCTGCCGAATTTGTAAGGATGCAATCGTGTCAACATGGACCAGAATCTCAAAGGAATGTTTCTAACATTTTGTGCAATCCAAGTCATGAAGAGCTGCAGGCTTTTTTTGAGAGCTAAAGGAGGCCCTAACCCAAATTTGTATAGTGGTCCGAAAAATGTACTCAGCGAGTGTATACTTACATTTTGAAACTTCTATCAATGTCTTTACAGTTGCCCTTTGTTAAAACTAATTTCTCTGCTATGGAATTTGAAAAATGCAGAAGCTAAAATAATCTGAACTTTCATTGAATAATAAGAAGAGAAACCCTTTTTTAATTATAAAGAGCTTATATTCTAATACTGTTGATGAAAGTCAATATTTAATGTGAAAGGCAATATACTTGACGTCTCTCTTCCTTCAACAAAAAATGATTTTCCTAAGAACTAAATCAATCTTTTGAATATCTAGCAAAGGAGAAAAAGTAATAAAGTACTAAATACAATGAATAAGCTACTAGAAAAGGTAAATTATGTTTCTGCTTAATCGAACTCGGGATCGTGGAGGGTGTAAGCTCATCATAGCAACACCAGGAACAAAGTGGGAACCAACCCTGGACAGGATGGTCAGGGCTTATTCACACACAAACACACACTGATATGAGGCCACTTTGGAATCACCAGGTAATTCAATTCAGTTCAGTTTACTTTTTGTAAAGTGGTCTTCACTGACTGCGGTGGGCTGGCACCCTGCCCAGGGTTTGTTCCTGCCTTGTGCCCTGTGCTGGCTGGGATTGGCTCCAGCAGACCCCCCTGACCCTGTAGTTAGGATATAGCGGGTTGGATAATGACTGACTGGCTCTTCACTGAATGCAAGTGCAGAGAGTCATGACAAGTTCTCAACTAAAATGCCAACACTAACTTTACTAACTACGTAATGAGTAAATAAAATAGCTGGAAACCGATTAACATAAATAGAGCCCAGAACTATCTGAGCCATAATTAAGAGTTGAACTATGCACTGAAAAGAATGAAAAATGAAAAGGCAACAGGAGCGGATGAAATACCAGCAGAAGAGTGGAACACCTTAGAAGAAGAGGGAGTAGATGTGTTGTGGGATCTAATGCAGAAGATCTACAAACTACAATCTACGAACTGTGATCGACGATCTGCGAAACTGATTAACATAAATAGAGCTGAGAACTGTCTGAGCATTAATTAAATGCTGATCTAGGCACTGAAAAGAATAAAAAATGAAAAGGCAACAGGAGCAGATGAAATTCCAGCAGAAGTGTGGAAGAGCTTAGAAGAAGAGGGAGTAGATGTGTTGTGGGATCTAAAACAGAAGATCTACAAACTACGATCTTTGAACTACGATCGATGATCCATTAAACTGATTAACATAAATAGACTCCGGAACTATCTGACCATTAATTAAGTGTTGAACTATGCACTGGAAAAAAAAAGAAAAATGAAAAGGCAACAGGGGTGATGAAATTCCAGCAGAAGTGTGGAAGAGCTTAGATAAAGAGAGGGAGTAGATGTGTTGTAAGATATAATGCAGAAGATATGCGAACTATGATCGACGATCTACGAAACTGATTAAGATAATTAGAGCCCAGAAATAACTGAGCATTAATTAAATAGTTGAACTATGCACAGGAAAAAAAAGAAAAATGAAAAGGCAACAGGACTGGATGAAATTCCAGCAGAAGTGTGTAAGAGCTTAGAAGAAGAGGGAGTACATATGTTGTGGGCTCTAATGCAGAAGACCTACAAACTATGATGTACAAACTATGATCCACGAAACTGATTAACATAAATAGAGCCCATAACTATCTTTGCATTAATTAAGAGTTGAACTAGGCACTGAAAACAACGAAAAATGAAAAGGCAATAGGACTGGATAAAATTCCAGCAGAAGTGTGGAAGAGCTTAGAAGAAGAGGGAGTAGATATGTTGTAGGATCTAATACCAAAGATCTACAAACTACAATCGATGATCTATGAAACTGATTAACATAATTAGAGCCCAGAACTCTCTGAGCATTTATTAAATATTGAACTATGCACTGAAAACAATGAAAAATGAAAAGGCAACAGGAGCAGATGAAATACCAGCAGAAGTGTGGAAGAACTTAGAAGAACTTAGAAGAAGAGGGAGTAGATGTGTTGTAGAATCCAATGCAGAAGATCTATGAATCGAAGAGAATACCAGACGAGTGGAGGAAGAATGTGATTGCATTCATTTGTAAGGAGATGGATGATACTCAGAATTGTGGAAACCATAGAGGAATAAGGTGGATGTCCCAAACAATAAAAAACTTGTTAATGGGTTATAGAGATAAGGCCTGTAGAAAAGACCACCATAGGGGAGGAGCAGCTTGGTTTTAACCCCAGGAGTGGAAAAACTGATGTAGTCTTTGCATTAAGACAGTTAATAGAGAAGCATCGAGAGAAACAGAAAGGAGTGCATGTGGTGTTTAATGATCTGGAGAAGGCTCACGATGGTGGACCACATCAAGAGGTCTGGAGGTTCATGAGACAGAAAGGAGGACCAGAGAAGTGTGTGAGGATTGTCCAGGATATGTATGAGGGAGTGAGGACTCGGGTTCTCTAAGATGAGACAAAAACCTCATGTGCCAAAGCCTGAAGCAACATTTAGTTAACCCTTTAGTTACATTCAATCCTTATATTTAATAATTAATTGTTATAGCTTCATATAAGAACATCCATCCATCCATCCATTTTCCAACCCACTGAATCCGAACACAGGGTCACGGGGGTCTGCTGGAACCAATCCCAGCCAACGCAGGGCGCAAGGCAGGAAACAAACGCACCAAGCACACACTAGGGACAATTTCAGATTGCCAATGCACCTAACCTGCATGTCTTTGGACTGTGAGAGGAAACCCACGCAGACACGGGGAGAACATGCAAACTCCACGTAGGGAGGACCCAGGAAGCAAACCCGGGTCTCCTAACTGCGAGGCAGCAGCGCTACCACTGCGCCACTGCGCCGCCCATATAAGAACATACTTCATAAAAATTATGCTATTTTGACTAAAAATTTCATAAAGGTAAATGTAGGGCAAGAGATAGCAAATATTTTTCAATAATTCTATTACCGGACGTTGACAGACACCATAGCTAGTTTATTAATATTATGCTGACTTACATGACCTGTGGGTGGAGTGGTGGCTGTGAGGCTTTGAATTTGCACTGGCAATTGAAACGGTTGCTGGTTCAGATCCCATAAATGCCAAAAGTAATTCCACTCCGTTGGGGCCCTGAGCAAGGCATCTGTCCTGGGTATGACGTTATCCCGCATCCAGCCCTGCAGGCAGGTCCTACAACTTACAGGAAAAACCTGAGGGTTGGTGGCAGGATTGGCACTCCAGACACTGTAAAAAAAACAAAAAAAAAAAACCTCACAATGTTCCAGTGTGGTGCTGAGGTGTCACCTGCTGCACTCAGGTCCCAATCCAGGTGGTTCGGTGTGTGGTGGGTGCAGCAACGTGCTGTAATCTGCAGCACATCCTCCCAACCTCTACAAGTGCTGTGCTAAGAATGTGCTTTATGCAAATGAAGGATGCAGCAGAAGTGAATGATGGGCTACGAGAACAGCATCAGTAATCAATAGGGTGGATAGATAACTGAAAGTGGGGCCGTGGAGGAAGAGTGTGATTGCATCCATCCAGGAAAGGAAAAAAGAGAGGGAGCGGTGATGGAGAAATCTTCAGACACGCACAAATAGAGAAGAAAGGTGCTGAATGTGCACGTAGGGAATTATTCTACCACTTGTCTTTGACAGGTACTGTGGCTAGTAAAGAAATAAGCAAGAAAAAAACAGTTTGTGACACATCTATTTACTTATACTAACAATTTATATTGCTAAAATTCTTTTATTATCATTGTAGCTGAGTTTTCCCAGGGTTACCAAAGTTCAGCAGCTCCAACTTAAAACATGGGATTCAACAAAAGCCTGACATGTAGAAATGATTTCACAGACAAAATATCTTTGTTTTTAAAAGTTTAGTTAAGTTTCAAAGTAAAACAGTTCACACAAAAAAGAAAATTCAAATAGCAAAAAAATGGAAAAATTTATAAGAAAAGTTCAATTCTAAGCTTAATCTTGTTACATCTTAACTCGTTACTATTCACTTATCTTTTCTGAACCATTTCAAAAGGGTCAGAAAACTGTATGCTTATCCCATTTCTAAGTTAAAAATGGGTCTTTCAAGTCCCTGTTTACTGGGACCTGTTCTAAACACAACTAGATCTATTATCACACTGTTTCTCAGTTATAGCAAGAGGATTCTATCTCTTACTGACTTACAGGGGGAAAAGACTATACCATTGTCTATGACTATGGAAGAAATTATATTCTATTCAAATTAAGCAAAAATGAATATGAGTTTAACTCAAAACTTTTAACTTTCTAAGATTGGCTCTTACAATCATATTTCACAGTACTCATATTTATTAATTTAATTTTGTTGCATATTTTCCTCCATAGTTATGTGGTTGCACTTTCTAGTTCTTGTAATGATTCTTGCGGCAGCATTTTGAATTAACTGAAAGCTGCATCAAGAATGATTTGAACAGCCAATGAATAACGCATTGCAGTACTCAATCCTTCTAGAAGGAAATGTATGAATTAATTTTTCAGTATCCTTCATATTTAAAAAAAACATCTGAAGTTGCCAACATTTTTAAGTTATCTTTATAATGTGTTTTTTAAAGGAAGCACTAGTGTTGAAAGTGATGGCTAAGTTGCATGCTGATTCAGTAAAACTATTGGTGAGTCCAACTGAATGTCAGGAGTGACAGAATGTTGATGCAGTCAGCAGCATTCCCCCCAATAACTAGCATTTTTGTTTTTTCCAGTGTTCAGAGATGAGCATCTATCTTTGTATGTAACGTTAAGATATAAATGTGTTTAGCCAGGCATCGATCCTGCCAACAACCAGAACAAGAACCTAATGCCGTACAGACAGAAGGTTAGAGGGAGGGCAAAAAAATGGAGTTGCTTTGAATAAGTTTTTGTTATATAATTCCATATGTAGCGTCTTGTAGAAAGTAATAATGCATTAGTTCCAGCTCAAATAAACAGCAAAACTGATGCGGTAATATTACATTAATAAAATTTTCAATTTCATTAACATTGACACACCTTATCTTCCTAGTCCAGCACTGATGTGGTATCCAGCTGTGGCAGTTCCAGTCAGTTTTATTTCTAAATTTTAAATTTTAGAAGCAAATGAATAGATGGCATATTCACAGAAAAGCACATTTCTTCCCTCAGATGATATATGGTCTGATGGCACTGACTTTAGTACTTTGATAATGTTCCCGACTTATTATCCTGCTGAAAGCAAGGCTTGAATGCAGATTAACAGCTGGAACCTATAAACAGTCCTGCAGATATGCAAACTGTAAATTTACTAACTTCATAAACTCCTTTTCTAACCGGTTAAGAGACAGTTCAACAATTTACCGCCGTTAGCACATTTTTACGGTAATTATGAGGTGTAATTTACATTTTGCTTTCTAGTGATAAATATTGTCATGTAAAGCACCATAAAAATGTCATCTTATAATTTAATCACCTTCAGAACGCACCTGATCGGCAAGCATTTTGAAAGAGAAACAATTTACGCTTTTGTGCACACCTCGTTTCTCCTCCATTTTAAAAACATCTTTAATATTAATCCTGTAGACAGAAGGGGGCGCTCTCAAGCTGTCCCTGAATCCTGGCTGGAGCAAGGAGTCCCAAAGTGAGTTTAAAAAAGGTATTCAATTTAATAAATCTAGGTAAATCTACACTATATATATATATATATATATATATATATATATATATATATATGATTATGGGCAGGTGCAGAAATGAGAGGTCAAGCAAAGAAGAAAAGGTGGGACACAACACCAACAACCTCTTTCGGCTGTCAAAAGGAAGGGTCATTCCATGGAGCTCCATTTGGCGGATGCTCTAAGTGAAAGATTATGCCTCCTTCCAGGCAGCTGGGCATGTTATAGTACCCAAACTGGAAGGGGTGGGGCTAAGTGCCCTTTCTGGATGGATTCTCAGCACTGCATTGAGAGAAGGAGAGGAGAATATTAGTGAGGGCACCCCATCTTGCTCAGACGGGTAATCATATACCTCAATCAAGTGTGTGAGAAGATCCTCTGACGCACATGCATGACACCATATATATGTATATACAGTAATCCCTCGCTATATCACGCTTCACCTTTCGCGGCTTCACTCCATCGCGGATTTTATATGTAAGCATATTTAAATATATATCGTGGATTTTTTGCTGGTTCGCGGATTTCTGTGGACAATGGGTCTTTTAATTTCTGGTACATGCTTCCTCAGTTGGTTTGCCCAGTTGATTTCATACAAGGGACGCTACTGGCAGATGGCTCAGAAGCTACCCAACTTACTTTTCTCTCTCTCTCTCTTGCGCTGACTTTCTCTGATCCTGACGGAGGGGGTGTAAGCAGGGGGGCTGTTCGCACACCTAGACGATACGGCTCGTCTAAAAATGCTGAAAGATTATCTTCACGTTGCTACCTTCTGTGCAGCTGCTTCGTGAAGCGACATGCTGCACGGTGCTTCGCATACTTAAAAGCTCGAAGGGCACGTATTGATTTTTGATCGTTTGTTTTTCTCTGTCTCTCTCTCTCTCTCACTCTCTGCTCCTGACTGAGGAGGTGTGAGCTGCCGCCTTCAACAGCTTTGTGCCGCAGTGCTTCGCATACTTAAAAGCCAAACAGCCCTATTGATTTGTTTGCTTTTCTCTTATCTCTCTGACATTATCTGCTCCTGATGTGCACTCCTTTGAAGAGGAAGATATGTTTGCATTCTTTAATTGTGAGACTGAACTGTCATCTCTGTCTTGTCATGGAGCACAGTTTAAACTTTTGAAAAAGAGACAAATGTTTGTTTGCAGTGTTTGAATAACGTTCCTGTCTCTCTACAACCTCCTGTGTTTCTGCGCAAATCTGTGACCCAAGCATGACAATATAAAAATAACCATATAAACATATGGTTTCTACTTCACGGATTTTCTTATTTCGCGGGTGGCTCTGGAACGCAACCCCCGCAATGGAGGAGGGATTACTGTATATATATACAGTGGAGCCTCGGTTTGCGAGTAACTTGGTTTACGAGTGTTTTGCAAGATGAGCAAAAATTTTTAATAAATTTTAACTTGATAAACGAGCGAGGTCTTGCAGTACGAGTAGTATGTATACTCTTTGTCTGCTGAGCGTCATGTGATCACAACTGAGCTGACGGTGGTTCTCTCTCTCTTTCGCTGTGGGATTGTGGGCAATCGTCTCCTATTCTCTGTCTGAGTCGGCGTGCCTCACTCATATAGTCAACATCCGTACGAGCGTATACTGTTTACTACAGCATTAGCATTGTGACTGTGTGTGTGCGCGCGCGCTTGTGTGTGTATGTGTGTGTGCTCGCTCGCGTGTGCGTGTGTGTATGTGTGTGTGCACGCGCGCGCTCGTGTGTGCTGTGACGTGCGAGTCCCCGTCTTGCACACTAAAACACAAAGCTGAGTCTCAGTACTTTAGCAACACCAGCTTTATTCAGCTTGAAACAGACACAGCAGTCAGGCAGGGCCCTGCACATTTATAATGTTCCTTGTTCCTTGTATCACCCATCGACGGCAGGGGCTTATAGCATGTCCGCGATCTTTTCAGATTCGCTTTTATGGCGAACTGCTACAGCGCTAGGAGACTGCGATTGCTTTGGGACGCTCTTCTGCGTGTCGTCCCGTTGGGTGGAATCCCACAAGAGTTTAGAAACTCACTCACACCAGCCGTGATTCTTTCCAAAGGTAAAGTGCAGGTTAATTTGTTTTATGTATTTTTACTTTATATTTTGTATTAATCATTTTTATATGAACAGTTTTGGGTTGTGGAACAAATCATCTGAGTTTCCATTATTTCTTATGGGGAAATTCACTTTGATATACGAGTGCTTTGGACCACGAGCACGTTTCCGGAACGAATTATACTCACAAACCAAGGTTCCACTGTACATTATATATATATATATATATATATATATATATATATATATATATATATATATATATATATATATATATATATGGTTGAAATAGTTTACTGTCAAATAATGCAAAGAGTACGCGATACGTGTTTTGCCCTAAATCTGGGCTCATCAGGCATACACACTCACTGCACCCCCCTCTCGGGGAACTGAACCTCGGAAGTCAGTGGCGAAGCCTCTAACGTTGCGTCACGGCGTGTGATTCGTTCATTTGACAGCATGTAGATCGGGGTAATTACATTCATGGCATTCGTAGTCTGAATCACAATCTGATTGTATGGGTGGTTACCTACCAGGTAACGCTTGTGGTTGGTCAGCAAGTCGGCTAACATCTGCCATATTTCAACCATTCTATGATCTGCTTCTCGCAACTGAAAGAGGGCACCGTGACGGATGTTAGCTGACTTGCTGACCAACCACAAGGGTTACCTGGTAGGTAACCACCCATACAATCAGATTGTAATTCAGACTACAAATGCCATATATATATATATATACAGTATATACATATATATATATATATATATATATATATATATATATATATATATATATATAATGAAAAGCTCACTCACTCATTCAACAAAAAAACACTTTCTCATTTAGTTAAAAAGCTGAAATTTGGCAAGATGGTTCATATATGCGAGCAGCTATCCGCTTAGAAAAGATATTTTGATGTGGATTTGTTCAGAGTCCTGGAGACTTCGGCCATCAAGCTGCCTCCCCCATTTGGCCATTCGCTGGGCCAGCCAATCCAATGAAAGGACCCCTCTACCTGACGATTCCTGTGATCCTCCATCAGGGATGACTTTACCTTAATCAGGCAAAACAACTTGGCAGGTGGGCCAAAGGTTTTTCTCAGCACCCTCATGTTTCAGCTAAGTTGCGACAAACAGTCAACACAATACTTCTCGAGCACTGTCACATGTCATCAATGTGACACTGAGGGCTAGTTTATCTATGAGGTCCCCCTAATTTACACACGCTGCAGTAGCAAACATAACAGTTTCCTAGTGGTAGTCCATGGTTTAAATCAAAATGCAAGCCTGGGGTATAAAGAAAAGCAATAAGCGTATCTATACATGAAATAGAATATTCAGGTTAATGCAACCCTGTTTCAATTTATTTTCCAATACCAATAGGCTTGACAAAGTGACACCATAACTTATAACCTTCATCAATTGTTTTCCTACCCTTCCTAATGTTATATACGGGAAAAGAAATGGAGAACATTGCTACAAAAATGAAATGTCTGGACGGAATAAATAAATAGCAGACCTCTGCTAACAATATTTAATGGGTGGCAAGGGAGATTACTGAATGCAATTTCCAAGGCTTTAAGAAAAATTCTAAAGATCAAAGTTAGGAGAGGAATAAAAAGCAATGCTTCATTCCAGGTCCTTTTCTTATTTTTTATTTTTGAATTGTACTCTGTACTTGAATTATGACTCATTCCGAAGTGCTTGTAAATTTGCATATGGCTGTGCAGTATTTTTGTCCTTGTTAAATGACTACAGTACATCGGGTACCTGTCGGCGCTACTCCCCCGTCAGCCGAGATCATTTTGAAACATTCCAAAGACGAGTCACAAAGACCCCTTCAGTATTCAGACTCTTCCTGTTTGATCCCCTCTCCTTAAAGTCTGTGTGCCATTCCCCTTAAGGCCCCTATTTAAAGTCAAACTGAACTCTCGTCTCTCCTCTGTAATATTAGCCATGTTCACATTGCCTCTTGTCATGTGTGTGTCATCTCCTTTCCTTTTTCTGCTTTGTCTCATCTGGATCAGTGCTGGTCCACTTCATGAACGCCGGGCAGGCTTTACTCCTCTGTGTGCATATGCTGCCTCCTTTTAAACTGGGATAATGTAAAATGCAAATTGTTTGACAATAAGTGCTTAAACGTAATGTAGTTACATTACTCATTAATAAGAAAAAAAAAATAACCAAATATCTTATGTAATCAATTATAAATATTATAAAATGTAATTCATTACAAACAGTGCATATGTTTTGCATTACTTTTTCCTCATTCTTATGAAAAACACTACATTTCACTGACCAGCATTTGTTATTAAATCCTAAGTCCATATAGATAGATAGAAAGTGTAAAAGAATCAGTCTCAACACCCGAAAAAAGGTTTGGGACAGCCACCCCTATATTGTGCCCGGCTGGGTAATTGGGTAATGGAAAGATAAGTTCTGTTGAGTTCTCAGATTGAACTGATGAGGTTTAGGAAGATGGTGGTTTTATAAGCTGGGGGCCGGAACCAGAAATGACGTTAAATCAAACCGGATTTCCTGTATTTGGCCTGCAGAGATAACAGAGATAGGTTTAGTGCACCCCGTCACCCCCTGGCCTGCTGGGTAATTATCTCCACTTGGTCCGCTCAGCTCCTTCCTAGTCACATGTGTGTGACAATAGATAGATAGATAGATAGATAGATAGATAGATAGATAGATAGATAGATAGATAGATAGATAGATAGATAGATAGATAGATAGATATGAAAGCCACTATATAATAGATAGATAGATAGATAGATAGATAGATAGATAGATAGATAGATAGATAGATAGATAGATAGATAGATAGATAGATAGATAGATAGATAGATAGATAGATATGAAAGCCACTATATAATAGATAGATAGATAGATAGATAGATAGATAGATAGATAGATAGATAGATAGATAGATAGATAGATAGATAGATAGATAGATATGAAAGGCACAATATAATTGATAGACAGATGTGAAAGGCACTATATAATAGATAGATAGATAGATAGATAGATAGATAGATAGATAGATAGATAGATAGATAGATAGATAGATAGATAGATATGAAAGCCACTATATAATAGATAGATAGATAGATAGATAGATAGATAGATAGATAGATAGATAGATAGATAGATAGATATGAAAGGCACAATAAAATTGATAGACAGATGTGAAAGGCACTATATAATAGATAGATAGATAGATAGATAGATAGATAGATAGATAGATAGATAGATAGATAGATATGAAAGGCACAATATAATAGATAGATAGATATGAAAGGCACTATATAATAGATAGATATGAAAGGCACTATATAATAGATAGATAGATAGATAGATAGATAGATAGATAGATAGATAGATAGATAGATAGATAGATAGATAGATAGATAGATAGATAGATAGATAGACAATTCAGGCGAGGCGTGGTTAAAGTGTACATTGCAGACTTTCATTTAAGGGGACTTGCATACATTTCACTTTCTGTACATGATCCCCCCATTTTACAGAATCATGAAAGGTCGTGGAGACCGGAAGTTACATCAGCAGGAGTGATGGTTCAGGAAGTGGCGTCTTCGTGAATGGAAGTGACGTCATCAATGGCGCCGGTACCTAATGGGATTTCCCGAGGATAGTCTGCAGAGGACGGAGAGAGAAAGTTAGTGCAGTTCGCCACCCCCTGGTCTGGCGTGGTACTGCTATTAATTAAGCCCTCTAGCTGCCTCCCATGCACACATGTGTGACAAGTTGCTGGATGTTCTTTGTAGACAAAGTAATTGCCAGAAGAACATCTCATCGTTGGCATACATATTATAAAACTGGCTGGGGGACACACTGGAGGGAAAGCATTGTAGCGAATCAAGCTGAGGAGAGATGGCGGATGCTGCCAGTAGGTTCAAGTAAAAGGATTTTGGACATAAAGAACTGAGATTGGTGTGCAAAATACACCAGCGTGAGTAGCAGAGGCGTGACTACGGGGGGGGCTGGGGTGGGCACTGCCCCCCCAGAGACAAGCCATGCCCCCCCTGCAAAATGCTCTATCTGTCCAATGAAAACTCTGGAGAACAATAACATTTGATTTTCAAAACTGAGTTGCTTTCCAATTGGCCTGTTTGAATTTGCGGCGTATCCGTCAGTGTCTCCTCCACTAGACAGGCACCGTGCTGCTCACAGTTCACTTCGCCACACATTTTGCAGCATGTTTTGAACCTGTTGACCGCATTCTTTAATTAAAACAGCGTATACGTTCCATTCTTCTTTTATTTTCTGGTTGGTAACACCAAAGGCTATGCATCGGTGGCTTATTAAAAAGCAGACATCTTCAACCTCTGTTCCTCCGCAAGCTGCTGGCTCTGCGGTTGAGCCCAGCACCGCTGCTACCAACATGGAGCACAGCGCACCCACGTCGGGAACTGAAACTCCAAAAGATGTAGATAAGCCTACACAATTCTCCAGCTCTGCGCCCATGTCAGGATTCCAAACCCCTGCCTTCAACAAAATATACAGTCTGGTCTGCCTGACTTAAATATGGATAGCCCATCCCAGCTCATTTTAATTAATTATCCCAAGCGCGCATTCGGAAAGACACTCAGATGTTTTAGTGCAAGCTGGTATCAGTCTCGACCATGCCTTGAATATTCTGTTGTCCGTGATGGCAGCTTTTGCTTTGCCTGCCACAAATTTAGTGTTTCCAATTCGGACCGCGAGGACATATTCACCAAACACGGCTACACTAATTGGAAAAAAGCTCTAGAAAAAGACAGTGGCAGCTTCCACAAACACGCGTCTAGTATCCCGCACGTCAGAGCCATGTCTGCATCACAGTACTCACCATTGGCGTGTCTTCAGCTGCAAAGCTGAAAGCTCTTTCTCTACTTTGAACCGAATTCTCACTCCACTCCGCCGAACAATGCTGCATTCAAGGAAGAGAAATTTAGTCATTCTGGCACATGAGAAAAACATCACAGAAAATCTAGACATGAATGAATTTATTTCAGAATTTGCCAAGAGTAACCGCAGACTGGTCCTGTAGATAATATCCAGGTTAAATGCTGGGAACTGATGTCCTATAGCCTCCCATGACTACAATGAGCCACGTTTCTGTTCTTGCTCTCATATGTTGTATACATTTGACTTTATTGATATTTACCTTGTAGATGTAGTTCTTTATTTATTAATTAAGTTCCATTGCCTCTGTTAATTTTATTGAACAATAGGTTATGATTTATGCCACAATTTTTGCTTTTATATGTTATATAAAACTATGTCGTTATTATTATTTGACCCCCCTACAAAAATGGGGATGGATGGATGGCTGGATATTTTTTGCCCCCCCAGACAAGCCAAATGCCCACCCACACATGATGTTCTGGTCACACCTCTGGTGAGTAGGCAAGGGTTAATAAGGTCAATATTACATCCAACTAGTACGGCACTATACACCGGAGGTGAAATTTAAATAATTTTAGAACCTGGTAAGGACCAGATTTTTTTTTATTATACGATAAGTAAAAACCAATGAACTGTAAGGGCTGCGGTGGGTTGGCACCCTGCCCAGGATTGGTTCCTGCCTTGTGCCCTGTGTTGGCTGGGATTGGCTCCAGCAGACCCCCGTGACCCTGTGTTCAGATTCAGCGGGTTGGAAAATGGATGGATGGCTGGAACTGTAAGGGGGTGTATTTTCTTTTTTCACAGGACTGTGTACTTACAGTCTATCATCACTGTTACAGGGTGGCCCAGGAAAAAGTGTCCTGCCTCCACCAAGACGACTGCATTATGTGATGAAGAGAAAATAATGATCAAATTTGGTACTGTCACACACGTGTGCATGGGGGGGCAGCTAAAGGGCCTGAATGACAGCAATTCCACGCCAGTCCAGTGGGTGGCAGAGTGCAATTACTCTTTATCTCAGTCCTCTGCAGACCAGTTTCGTGAAATTCCATCTAGCTTTGATGATGTCACTTCCGGCTCCGCCCCCACTGATGTCACCACTTCTAGTTCCGGCCCCATTGATGACATCATTTCCTCTGCTGGCCTTTAAAGCCGCACCATCTTTTGGCCACGAAGTCAGTTCTGTTCTGGACACTGATCTGTACACATCTGTACAACAATTATTCCAATTTTGCAGCCAGGAAACAATACACGGGTGGCTGCCCCAAACCTTTGTTATGTCTCCTGTTCATTCTTGTGACAGTACTCACATTTACAGGAGATGCTGAAAGTGATCTCCTTGTGCACAAGGCAGGCGACATGACCACAGCTGCCTATCGGGGGCCACCCTGTATTTTTGATTATGACCCACCGTTATAACGTCTCTAAATGTTACAACATGTGGGCAACTCGTTTTTGTTTCATTTTACCAGGATTGTGAAGCACCAGGATGAGGCGGAGTGCATTACCTTGCAGCTGGAATCAACTGTAGTGAATTTACAGTCATATGAAAAAGTTTGGGACCCCCTCTCAGCCTGCATAATAATTGACTCTCCTTTCAACCAAAAAGATAACAGTGGTATGTCTTTCATTTCCTAGGAACATCTGAGTACTGCTGTGTTTTCCGAACAAAGATTTTTAGTGAAGCAGTATTTAGTTGTATGAAATTAAATCAAATGTAAGAAACTGGCTGTGCAAAAATGTGGGTCCCCTTGTCATTTTGTTGATTTGAATGCCTGTCACTGCTCAATGCTAATTACTTACCAAATTGATTGGATGAGCTCGTCAAGCCTTGAACTTCATAGACAAGTGTGTCCAGTCATGAGATATTAAGGTATTTAAGGTGGTCAATTGCAAGTTGTGCTTCCTTCCCTTTGACTCTCCTCTGAAGAGTGACAGCATGGGATCTTCAAAGCAACTCTCCAAAGATCTGAAAACAAAGATTGCTGAGTCTCATGGTTTAGGGGAAGGCTACAAAAAGCTACCTCAGAGGTTTAAACTGTCAGTTTCAACTGTAAGGAATGGAATCAGGAAATGGAAGGCCACAGGCACAGTTGCCATTAAACCCAGCAGGTCTGGCAGGCCAAGAAAAATACAGGAGCGTCATATGAGCAGGATTGTGAGAATGGTGACCAGATCACCTCCAAAGACCTGCAAGAACATCTTGTTGCAGATGGTGTATCTGTACATCATTCTACAATTCAGCGCAATTTGCACAAAGAACATCTGTATGGCAGGGTGATGAGAAAGAAGCCCTTTGTGCACTCACGACACAATCAGAGTCGCTTGTTATATGCAAATGCTCATTTAGACAAGCCAGTTTCATTTTGGAATAAAGTGCTTTGGACTGATGAGACAAAAATGGAGTTATTTAATACTACTAATAATAATTCATTACATTTATATAGCGCCTTTCTCAGTACTCAAAGCGCTATCCACACAGGGAGGAACCGGGAAGCAAACCCACAATCTTCCACAGTCTCCTTACTGCAAATTTGGTCAGAACAAAAAGTGCTTTGCAGGGCAGAAAACAAACACTGCATTCTAAGAAAAACACCTGCTACCTACTGTCAAATTTGGTGGAGGTTCCATCATGCTGTGGGGCTGTGTGGCTAGTTCAGGGACTGGGACCCTTGTTAAAGTCGAGGGTCGGATGAATTCAACCCAATATCAACAAATTCTTCAGGATAATGTTCAAGCATCAGTCAGAAAGTTGAAGTTATGCAGGGGTTGGATATTCCAACAAGACAATGACCCAAAACACAGTTGGAAATCTACAAAGGCATTCATGCAGAGGGAGAAGTACAATGTTCTGGAATGGCCGTCACAGTCCCCTGACTTGAATATCATCGAAAATCTATGGGATGATTTGAAGCAGGCTGTCCATCAAATTGAACTGAACTGGAGAGATTTTGTATGAAGAATGGTCAACAATACCTCCATCCAGAATCAGACACTCATCAGAGGCTATAGGAGGACAGCGTCTAGAGGCTGTTAGATTAGCAAAAGGAGGCTCAGCTAAGTATTGATGTCAGCTCTCTGTTGGGGTACCCAAATTTATGCACCTAATTTTGTTATGATGCATATTTTCTGTTAATCCAATAAACTTAATGTCACTGCTGACATACTACTGTGTCCATAAATCATGTCAGATATTAAAAGGAAGTTGCTACTTTGAAAGCTCAGCCAATGAGAAACAAAAATCCAAAGAATTAAGAGGGGTTCCCAAACTTTTTCATATGACTGTAAGATTTTAGTCACAAATGTGGGATTTTGTAAATCTGCACTGTTTTTCACTTGAACTGTATTATATATTTTAATAAAATAAAGTGATCTAATTACAGGTTCAGCTGGCTGTTGAATTTGTTTCAACTATTTTTTTTTTTTCGAAATGACTTAAAAAATAAGCTTATTTTCTATATAAGCGCAGAGTTGGTATAATTAACTTAATGAGAACTCATGTAAATGAAAACCTGGCAGCATACGAGTGGGAAAGCCTGTATTAAGCACTGTAATTAAATTGTGTCATTTATATTCTTACATATTTTTAAACAGTGAAGATCATTACATGATTTTATGTAATTAAGAAACCTCTCAAGCACCGTAAACTCTTCAAGTTTTTTGTGTTTTCTTTTAAATGTTGCGTGCAGTCGCACATTTTCTGCATTTGTATGCTTTATAACAGATGTGGGCAAACCTTTCTCCCTGAGGGGGCACATGGACATCTGTAAGGTCTCTAGCGGGCCGCATGTGACAAAACTCTAAATTTATGAAGTAATGAATGTTGTTTTCACAGAAAAACACATTTATTAGTCATATAACTACAGTCTATAACTTTGATTCACAAAGAAAGTAGCAAATAAAATTAGCTTTTTGCTGCAATTCACTTGCTGATAAATTACTTCCAAACTTAGTTTGAAAAGGTCTCTTCAGATTGAACTCCTTAAAAGTGGCAATACTGTCATGGCACATCAGGCATACTCCTTTACTTTCAACATATGTCAAAAAAGTACTTTAGACCATTAGAACATTCGAGACGAGAACAGGCAATTCAGTCCAACAAAGCTCGCCAGTCCTATCCACTTATTTCTTCCAAAAAAAACATCAAGTCGAGATTTGATTGTCACTAAAGTCCTCCTGTCTACCACATAACTTGGTCACTTATGCCATGTGTCTCTGGTTCTCTGTGTGAAGAAAAACTTCCTA
Source organism: Erpetoichthys calabaricus (assembly GCF_900747795.2). NCBI lineage: Eukaryota > Metazoa > Chordata > Cladistia > Polypteriformes > Polypteridae > Erpetoichthys > Erpetoichthys calabaricus. The sequence goes on from NC_041408.2 coordinate 85,104,646, forward strand.
ATGTTTGTGCAAAAATTACTCTTAAAAAGTTTCCAACTGTGTCCCCGTGTTCTTGATGAACTCATTTTAAAGTCGCCGTCTTGACCTACTGGACTAATTCCCTTCACCATTTTGCACACTTCAGTCAGGTCTCCTCTTCATCTCCTTAAGGCTCAGCTCTTTTAATCTTTCCTCCTAACTCATCCCCTGTAGCCCTGGACTCAGCCTAGTTGCTCTTCTCTAGACCTTCTCTAGTGCTGCCTTGTCCTTTTTGTAGCCCAAACTGCACACAGGACTACAGATGAAGCCTCACCAGTGTGTTATAAAGCTTGACCATAACCACCTTGGACTTTTACTCCACACCTCAAGGCGCTATATAACCTGACCTTCTGTTAGCCTTCTTAATGGCTTCTAATCACTGTCTGGCAGTTGATAGGTGAAATGGATGGACAGGTGTTTGTGGTAATAAAACATTTTACTATAATTACTAAACTGCAGTCCTTGATTCTGAATAATTCTATTAGTTCCTCTAATTTATATCGCTGTGCTAAAATTCTTGAAACTCATTCATTGAAATTCATTGGACTTCAAGCGCTGTGGTAATGTGTTCAAATCCCACTGCTGACACCAACGTAACCATCAGCAAGCCACCTTATCTGTCTGAAAAGTAAAAGAAATGTAAGCAATCGTATCTCAGATGTTGTAACTCACCTCGGATAAAGGCTTCAGTCCAATAATAACCAAAAATATGAAGTCTTGAAAGAGATTAAAACGAGACCAGAAAGAGATCTCACAAAAATATAACGTGATTTTCAAACCGAACTCCTATTACGTCAGTTGCACCCGATCTTTCCTATTTGTCTAAAGCTACCATATATACTCGAATATAAGCCGAGTTTTTCAGCACCCAAAATGTGCTGAAAAACTTCACCCTCGGCTTATATTCGAGTCAGGTCCCGCTGCCCCCCGGTATACGAACAAGCCAGTTTTCCTTTCGGTTTGTGCGATTTCCACACGTGTTCAGTCTCTCCCTGTGCAGTGTGCGAGAGAGAGAGCACGAGGGAGACACGCCTCACAGGTGGCGCAGTGGTAGTGCTGCTGCTTTGCAGTAAGGAGACTGTGGAAGATTGTGGGTTCGCTTCCCGGTTCCTCCCTGTGTGGATAGCGCTTTGAGTACTAAGAAAAGCGCTATATAAATGTAATGAATTATTATTATTAATTAATGAATTATTACATGCGTGAGCGAGAGAGAGACAGACATACAGACACACACACGCGAAAGAGAGACACACGCACACACAGACACGTGAGAGAGAGACACACACGCGCGTGCGCGTGAGAGAGAGTCACACACACACACACACACGAGAGAGAGAGCGAGCGAGAGAGATACCATATTGTTTTTGTTGACCCTCTTCTCCACTTACAGAGCTAGTTTACTGTTTTTCTTTTAAATAAATACTAAAAACATTCAACCTACTGATGCCTCAATTAATGTACGGTAATTTTATTGGTATTTATTTTGATTATTGAAACTTACCAGTAGCTGCTGCATTTCCCACCCTAGGCTTATACTCGAGTCAATAAGTTTTTCCAGTTTTTGTAGGTAAAATTAGGTACCTCGGCTTATATTCGGGTCGGCTTATACTCGAGCATATACGGTAATTCTCCTAAGGAATTTGAGGAGAAACAGCTGTGATAAAGTTGGTTCTTAAATGAAGCATAAATGAGAATCTCTTTTCATTCTCATGAGCCATCAAAGATCAACCTTTGAGCTGTAAAAATATTCTTATGGACACCCTGGGTTGAGAGGGGGTGCTGTCGCTAACCATTTTCTCTCCTTTTTGTCCAGAAACACCAAGAAAATGCCCCTGACTTCATCCCTTCCATTTTTTCCACTATATATATATTGTGAGTTCGGCAGTAGGAAAGCAGATCACGGCAGCAACAGAGATCCTGTGACCTTACCCGATCTTGATCTAAGCACCAGCTGCTGCTATTTTGCTATTTTTATTTTGTTGCCTTTGTACCTGTGGGCTCCTGTATTAACGTTTCAAGAAGTAAACAAGGATGACCAATTTGGCTTTACAACACTTCATCACTCATCCATAACATCTTATTTGTGTGGGGTTTTTTTCCGTTTGTGACTACCATTTTAGTTCCTTATTTACCCACAATGCAGCTCTCTTTAATTTTTGCAAATATTTGGATGAACTTGTCCTCCATTAAATGTAAAAGACTTTTAAACCTGCCCCATGTGTTCTCATTTGTCTCCACACTTAAAAGCTTATCCCAATTTAGAACTTGCTGGACTAAAATGACACTTACCCATTGTCATTTTTGAATATGCATTCCGCCAAAGCAGTGTTATGTCAGAGTCGTGGTTCTTGTCTGTTTTTGACCAAATTTTGTGCCATTTATTTATGTTTACTGTGGGCATTATTCATTGTGTTTATTTGTATTTAGAAAATGCCTTAATTATGTGTTTTGTGGGTGGTTCCCCAAGAGGCAGGGCCACCTTGCTAATCCCATCCAGACATTGCACTCCACCCTATACTATATATTGAAGGGCCTTCCATAGCTTTTTTATTATTTGTGACAAACTCGTTGGCCGTTTTAAAAAAGGAGACTTTTACAAGGAGTTGTCACACGTGTGTGCTTAGGGCAGTGGTTCTCAAACTGTGGGGCGGGCCCTCCTAGGGGGGGCGCGAAGTAACAAAAAGGGGGGTGCGAAAATGTGAAAAAAGAAAACAAGAATTGAAAATATGAAAAATACATCTATTGAAACCAAAACAAATTAACGTAAACTACATTCTGATACTAGAAAAATAAATATAGAGTTAGATAAATGTCGATAAAAGTTATGTAGGAATAATAAAAGATGCATCTATGATATATCATTAATTTAAAAAGAACAAATTGGTATTAGTGGGCTCCTTTCAAAAAAACATTAGGGGGGGGCGCGATTAAAACTGTAATGAAAACTCGGGTTGCAAATACTTAAAGGTTGAGAAACACTGGCTTAGGGGACAAATTTAAGGTCTCTGATGATAGTATTCTTCCGCCACTCCAGGGGTGGGCGCTGTGTGATGATGCCTTCTCTATTCCTCCCTTTGCAGACTAGAAGATTAACAGCTTTTTCCACCTCCAATATTAATTTCGGTGTCTGTTTGCCTGGACCAGACTCTTCCTACCAGGAAACCATCATAACCAGAAGCACTGCCATTTTCAAGCCTGTTCAATATCGGACTCCCGTCTGAAAAGACATTGCTTTAGACGCTTTTGAATCGAGTTTTGCTTCTTTTTGCAAACCGGTTATATGAGGTTTTCCCACGGGTGTCCCAAAACTTGTCATTGTGTCCTTTTTGTTCTTAAATTGTGTTCATGTGAGCTTTGTCAAAAGTGAAGACTTCTTTCATAACAGCTGGCTGGTAAGTGTGACTATACCAGAGCGAGGGTCAAAGTTTCATGATACTTAGGCCTACATGGAAAGTCTTAAGATGAGAACAGGGTCACCGTCCAACCCTTCGAGGCTTGATGACTGTTGTGACTCAGGAGTCCCAAAAGCACGGAAGTCCCAAAAATTTCCCTCTAGGGGGTGATTACGGTCGAAGAATCTTTATAAAATAGAAAATTTATTTTAACAAAAGGTTCCTGAGTCCAAGAAGCTCCCAGACGCACAAAAGGAATTGCCTGAGAAGGCAAGGCAATCCACAGCAAACACAGTCCCACAATCCACAGCACAACAGAATCCCAAGGCGATGTCAAAATCCAGGAAAGGCAATAAGCCAAAAGTCACAATAAAACACAAGTGAACACTCCACTCCATGCCCTGACGCTTTCGAAATGAACCAGCAGCAACTATGGAAGGTTCTCCAATATACAGTAGGCCTATAGGGTGGAAGGCAGGAATTGGCAGGTGGCTCCGCCTCTTGGGGAACCACCCACAAAACACATACAGTAACTAAGGCATTTTCTAAATACAAATAAACACAATGCACACAGTAAGCATAAATAAATGGCACACAATTTGGACAAAAACAGACAAGACACACGACTCTGGACCTCAGCCAGGGGAGAAATGCTGGCTGAAACACAACAAGGAGAGGTCTGTGAACAAAATCTGTGTTGCTCTCTAGCCACCGCGCAAAACTTAAGAAGTACTTGTTACTTTGTACAGTGTCTGCTGGGATCAACTAACATTTTCATGAGCAAAGAAACACTTGCTGCCCAACTTTATTGGCCAGCCTAAAGCATTGGCACTGTACTATATGTGGTTGTGGGATTTATTTTTATATATTTCTATTTCTATAACTCTTCTCAACAATTTTGTAGGTTGCGCCCATCTATCTGACAACTCTTTATGTCAAACAATTGTAATTTTGTATTCCTATATTTCCAATACCTTTGGAGAGTATATTTCTAAATCATTATTTAATAATGCCACTGTATTGTCACCCTAGCTTATGGCTGCTGTGACACCGGCTTGGCTCTAAAAATAGAGCAGCTAAGATCTCTCGCAAGCAATAATCAGAGACATAACAAAATCTGGAAAAATGGTGACTTAGTCTATCCAAGGTGCTTTCACATTTGCATAATTTCAATTAACACCTGGTGTAAATTAAATTGATGCAAGATTATACTTCTAATTGTTTTAAAAATGCAGGATTAATTGTCTGAGCACATCTGGCTTGATACCGTTGTTCAAAAATTAAAAAGCAATGCACAGAGTGGAAGACTCAACTTGGCTACAAGCCTCTGTGTATTCCTCTGAGTTGTTGCTACCTGAAAAAGTATATTTTGATAACGGCAGGCAAGAGTTGGTTAGAATTAGCTTTTAGGAAAATACGGGGGACATAATAATAGATAGCAATTTGATTACCAATCCAATCCTTTGTGTCTCTTCTTTCCTCTTGTAAGATCTGGAACATTAATTAAGAAATCTTATAAAGTGTCATCAGCTATAAAACACGAGAAGAGCAAAGAGAAACATGTTATTAGGGTCTATTTCTGTACCAGAAGTGGTGGTGGTGGTGGTGATGGCAAGATGAAGTCCTCCGTAAGTATCTCTTTCCCAGATAAAGGCACCAGGCCTGAAATGGCCTAGGATGGACTGTGATTGCACCGTCATGCCAACAGGCAAGTGTCACTTACAGCACCAGGCTGATGTCAAATATTACATGTAGGAAGGAGAAAAGTTAGATTTGAAAACACCACGGGAGGTCTGAACTTTGAAAGTACAACTTAAGACAAGGTAAGGACTAGGTAGACTGATTTGTACCCTGACAATAAAATTGAGATCATGTGATATTTTAACTTTTAAAATGTGATATTATATACAAGATTTGGCAAAGACTTTCAATCTATTTAGCTATTTTGGAACCTTAACATATAAGAAAGATATAAGTGTGGTAAACATTACTCCATTTATCTATATGCTGATTGGTGCAGAAGGATGTGCTCCTCTACTGTGTTCTCCAAAGGAGCCTATCTATCTATCTATCTATCTATCTATCTATCTATCTATCTATCTATCTATCTATCTATCTATCTATCTATCTATCTATCTATCTATCTATCTATTATATAGTGCCTTTCATATCTATCTATCTATCTATCTATCTATCTATCTATCTATCTATCTATCTATCTATCTATCTATCTATCTATCTATCTATCTACAGTGCATCCGGAAAGTATTCACAGCACATCACTTTTTCCACATTTTGTTATGTCACAGCCTTATTCCAAGATGGATTCAATTCATTTTTTTCCTCAGAATTCTACACACAACACCCCATAATGACAACGTGAAAAAAGTTTACTTGAGGTTTTTGCAAATTTATTAAAAATAAAAAAAACTGAGAAATCCCATGTCCATAAGTGTTCACAGCCTTTGCTCAATACTTTGTCGATGCACCTTTGGCAGCAATTCCAGCCTCAAGTCTTGTTGAATATGATGCCACAAGCTTGGCACACCTATCCTTGGCCAGTTTTGCCCATTCCTCTTTACAGCACCTCTCAAGCTCCATCAGGGTGGATGGGAAGCGTCGGTGCACAGCCATTTTAAGATCTCTCCAGAGATGTTCAATCGGATTCAAGTCTGGCTCTGGCTGGGCCACTCAAGGACATTCACAGAGTTGTCCTGAAGCCACTCCTTTGATATCTTGGCTGTGTGCTTAGGGTCGTTGTCCTGCTGAAAGATGAACCGTCGCCCCAGTCTGAGGTCAAGAGCGCTCTGGAGCAGGTTTTCATCCAGGATGTCTCTGTACATTGCTGCAGTCATCTTTCCCTTTATCCTGACTAGTCTCCCAGTTCCTGCCGCTGAAAAACATCCCCACAGCATGATGCTGCCACCACCATGCTTCACTGTAGGGATGGTATTGGCCTGGTGATGAGCGGTGCCTGGTTTCCTCCAAACGTGACGCCTGGCATTCACACCAAAGAGTTCAATCTTTGTCTCATCAGTCCAGAGAATTTTCTTTCTCATGGTCTGAGAGTCCTTCAGGTGCCTTTTGGCAAACTCCAGGCGGGCTGCCATGTGCCTTTTACTAAGGAGTGGCTTCTGTCTGGCCACTCTACCATACAGGCCTGATTGGTGGATTGCTGCAGAGATGGTTGTCCTTCTGGAAGGTTCTCCTCTCTCCACAGAGTACATCTGGAGCTCTGACAGGGTGACCATCGGGTTCTTGGTCACCTCCCTGACTAAGGCCTTTCTCCCCCAATCGCTCAGTTTAGATGGCCGGCCAGCTCTAGGAAGAGTCCTGGTGGTTTTGAACTTCTTCCACTTACAGATGATGGAGGCCACTGTGCTCATTGGGACCTTCAAAGCAGCAGAAATTTTTCTGTAACCTTCCCCAGATTTGTGCCTCGAGACAATCTTGTCTCAGAGGTCTACAGACGATTCCTTTGACTTCATGCTTGGTTTGTGCTCTGACATGAACTGTCAACTGTGGGACCTTCTATAGACAGGTGTGTGCCTTTCCAAATCATGTCCAGTCAACTGACTTTACCACAGGTGGACTCCAATGAAGCTGCAGAAACATCTCAAGGATGATCAGGAGAAACAGGATGCACCTGAGCTCAATTTTGAGCTTCACGGCAAAGGCTGTGAATATTTATGTACATGTGCTTTCTCAATTTTTTTATTTTTAATAAATTTGCAAAAATCTCAAGTAAACTTTTCTCACGTTGTCATTATGGGGTGTTGTGTGTAGAATTCCGAGGAAAAAATGAATTTAATCCATTTTGGAATAAGGCTGTAACATAACAAAATGTGGAAAAAGTGATGCGCTGGGAATACTTTCTGGATGCACTCTATCTATCTATCTATCTATCTATCTATCTATCTATCTATCTATCTATCTATCTATCTATCTATCTATCTATCTATCTATCTATCTATCTATCATATAGCACCTTTCATATCTATCTATCTATCTATCTATCTATCTATCTATCTATCTATCTATCTATCTATCTATCTATCTATCTATCTATCTATCTATCTATCTATCTATCACTGATTGGTGGTCTGTCCACGTAGTACAAACTCTTTATAAACAAGTCCATCAATGTCAACAAGTGCAGTCATCGTTGGCATGCAGTACCCAGCAGGATATTTGATAATGACTTGAGTGCTACTGATTGATTTCAAGAAGTTTTAGGTGTTCCCCTCGTAAGTGCATGACACAGATTTTTGATTATTTTTATGCTGCAATAATGGTTTTGTTGCTACATCTCAAAGTTTTGTTTTTACATCTCAGAATGTGTCTGTGTTCCTTACTCACTCTTGCTTTCTGGTCAGTGAAGAAGAACAAGATGCCCAGGGTTTAATCCAAGCAGGAGTTCAAGAACACAGGGCATCACAAGGATAACAAGAGAGATGGATTCAAAGGGGTTTTGTTTAACTTTCAGTGCCATTTAATATTATCTCTTGTCAGTGTTATGTTCTTACAAATGTTCCTGTATTGTTTGACTTTAATGAAATAAATTATTTCATTTCATTGAAGTTGTAGCAGGCATGAACCACTCCGCAGTACGCCTGATAGACTCTGTCTCCCCAGTGACCCAAAATGGGATAAAGCTGGGGCAGAGAGAATAAGTGGCTGGAATGAAATTTAGTGGCTGACACTTGAAGATACAGGAACCCTTGAGGCTTGGCATCCCTGATGTACTGAATGCCTTATCCATCTTTGTTTTTGTCTTGTGTAGATACCCTCCATTGTTTGTCTTTATAAATTCTGCAAGATACCTTTATGTGCACAAGAAGAGCGGAATGGTCTGACACACTGAGTTCTTTTTTTTTTTTGGAGCTGATTGAGGTGCTGATGCATTGTATGTGGCTCAGACCCTCCTTCTTCAAAAGCATCATGGCAGTGACAATGTACACTTTCACAGAGACTAATAAAGAACAACAGCACATCCCATATGTCATCAAAAGCTTCCCACAATGTTTGCTGAGCTGTTATTGATGCTCAATAGACATAGGGCATTATTAAAAAATCATTCAGGCAAGACATATCCCCTGAGTAAGAAATTCCAATTTTGTGGGACAGTCTGGGCTTTCACTTTTTTGAAGGGTCATTACATTTTTGAAAGATTGTAGAACACAATAAAAGAAGGTCAAACTGACATGAATGCACTTGACTTCTTTCTATATATATATATATATATATGATAAAAAAAATATGTGATTTTTTTTTCAGTTTATCCTTATATGGTGCCCTTCATCTGTTAGAAAGACTCAGATTACTGTATACACTTCTAGAGATAACACAACTATAGTACAAAATAAAATGTTAATCTGTATATAAACTGCTCAGAAAATTAAAGGAACCACTTTGAAAACTCATCAGATCTCAACAGGAAAAAAAATCTCTACGATGTGGACTGATATGGTGATGTGTTAGGAAAGAAAGGATGGTAGCCACATCGTTTGGTGGAAATGAAAATGATGAACCTACAGAGGGCTGAATTCAAAGACACCCCGAAAATCAAAGGGAAACAATGATGCGGCAGGCAGGCAGGCGAGTCCACTTGGCCGAAATGTCATTGCAGCAACTCCAAATCGCACTCAGTAGTTTGTATGGCCCACACGTGCTTGTATGCAAGCATGACAATGTCCTAATGAGATGACGGATGGTGTCCTGGGGGATCTGGACCAGGGCATGACTGAGCGTTTTGGACAATTTGAGGCGTCAGGTAGACCCAAACATAATGTCCCACCCAGAGGTGTTCTATTGGAATGAGGTCAGGCGAGTGAGCATGGGGGCCTGTCAGTGGTATCAAGTCCTTCTTCCTCCAGAGCTGCCTGCATACTCTCGGCACATCATTGTCGTGCACCAGGAGGAACCCAGGACCCCCTGCACCAGCATAGGGTCTGGCAATGGGTCCAAGGATTTCATCCCGATACCTAATGGCAGTCAAGGTGCCGTTGTCTAGCCTGTAG